>NC_056734.1:308207507-308292507 GCF_019279795.1 Protopterus annectens
CTATTCTGCAACCACTGTAAAACATTTTTGTATCTCTAAGAACTGTATAACAGCTATCCAAGAACTCATGTAAAATACTTTCTACATAAATAGATAGGGGCTCAGTGCACCATCCTGCCCCTGATACGATTGGGGCATAAAGGAGGAACCGTGGGGTGTTTATGGATTTTAGGGAGTCCATAAATCCTAGGAACTAGAGGTTTTTGTACTGAAAAATAATTGAATAAGGATTCATCAATTAATCCTGTAATTAATAAATCAAACACCAAAAAGGACACTTTATCTATGATAGCAATTACAGCTGTTTTTGTCAGCATTTGATAAGTACAAGTATCTAATAGCAAAACCTTCATCTGGTTAACATATAAATCTTTGTCCATTAATACAATTTTACCTCCTTTATCTGCTTGTTTAATAATAAGAGAATGTAAATCCTGCAATTCATGTAGAGCCCTATACTCTTCTGCATTTAAATTATAAAAGGTGCAGTCATGCATACCAGGAGTATAAGCTTCATTAAAAGCATTTTCACATTTTCACTATATTTTTTATAGGTATTTTTTATAGATATTGGTATATGTTTTTATGTCTGTGGAGAAATACTTCTTTAAATTGTGATGTCATACTAATTGTCTTAGTATTTAACCAAGCATCAGTTGTAGTGATGTGGTCTGATGAAGCAACACCAAGTTGTGAAAGCGCTTACCGTTTGTTTTCTGCAATAATGTACTGTGACTGATTTCCAGTGTGTAACTTTGGTGCCTTAATTTACTTTTGCTGTTGTGTGTTTTTGGGCACCTCAGTGTACCTGAAGTCGTTTGAGTTTGTATCTTCAGTTCCTATTTTTATTCGGCTAAGGACACACTATACATGGATATAATATGGACATGGATACTAACCAAGAATCATCTAATGAACATTGTCGATTTTTAAAGCTCCTTGAAGTCCCAGTGAATCCATTATTAAACACTGATCTACAGGCAAGTACAGTTGATATTGGTTCGGAGATGGAAAAAATGCTTGAGTTCCAGGTACAATATAGAGGGCTGGAAAACCTCCTACATAAGTACAAATGACTACAATGGCAAAGACTACACCTACAAGCTTCATTGAAAGCTAAAGTAATACCTCGAGGTCTACGTATATTAAATATGCCAACTTATGGGAATACATATCCTGAACTCTTTCATAAGTGGCAAGAATTGAATTTATCTTTTAGTTCCAAGTACATGGATCTTCTTATAGAGTTTTTTTCACCTCTTGAAACTGAGCTGAAAACTAAAATTGTGACACTAGAAAACCAGATATCTGTAACCTTTTCTGCTACTATTACTCTTAATAAAATGGGCCAGTTGCATGAAAGCATTAGTGCCTATGAGAAAAAGCTTCAAAATGTTAAATTAAATAAATTAAACAGAGATAAATCTGATTTCAGAAACAATAATGTCTTCTCATGGACGAGAGACCCTATAGATAGAACCCCTTCATATAATCCTGTTACAGTGAATAGAGAGACTAGTAGGACACTAATTACTGATACACAGGCTTCCACTTCTGGTTTTCGCACTAGCGAGACGAGCGAAAGCATGGCAATACAACAAACTGATCAAGAACATGTTAAATCTAGTGTTCCTACTGCCCAAGTTGCATCTTTTGCTTCTATAGTGAATGGGAACACATCTACTTCGAATATGGACAAAAATTCGAAGTTAGAATAACGAAGGAATGTAAACACTATAGGTAAGACTCCAATAGACACTTTACAAGCAAATGCCACAGATACTAGAATTTTTTTAGAGAATTTGAAAGTGGGAGAATTTACTTTGAAAGCAGCGCTCCCATTCAGAGCTCGAGCCAAAACCAATCCCAATATGGGAAAAACAACAAGGGAACATCAAATGGACAGAACTGCACACTTTTCAAAGAAAAGGAGAATGTAAGAACTGATCTTATTGTGAATATTTCTTCCTTTACTCTAACTAATGAACAGAATAGTTTGCTTAATAAGGGTTTGTCTTTTATACCTGCCAGGAAGGCAGATTTAACTGAAATGTTAACAGACTTGAAATTGCTTGGTAGGAATTTATCGTTAAAATGCATGTTTCGTAATAATGAAAATGTCAATGTAAATATATACAATAAACCTAGCACTTTTGTACCTCCTACCCCTCCAGGCATACAAAGATTTTTAGATATCTGTGAAAAATGCTTTTAATAAAGCTTATACTCCTGGTATGCATGGCTGCACCTTTCATAATTTAAATACAGAAGAATATAGGGCTCTACATGAATTGCAGGATTTACATTCTCTTATTATTAAACAAGCAGATAAAGGTGGTAAAATTGTATTAATGGACAAAGATTTATATGTTAACCAGATGAAGGTTTTGCTATTAGATACTTGTACCTATCAAATGCTGACAAAAACAGCTGTAATTGCTATCATAGATAAAGTGTCCTTTTTGGTGTTTGACTTATTAATTACAGGATTAATTGATGAATCCTTATTCAATTATTTTTCAGTACAAAAACCTCTAGTTCCTAGGATTTATGGACTCCCTAAAATCCATAAACACCCCACAGTTCCTCCTTTACACCCCATCATATCAGGGGCAGGATGGTGCACTGAGCCCCTGTCTATTTATGTAGAAGTTATTTTACATGAGTTCTTGAATAGCTGTTATACAGTTCTTAGAGATACAAAAATGTTTTTACAGCGGTTGCAGAATAGAATGGAAACCATTGATAATGATGAAAAATTTGTATTCCTTACCATGGACATTGAATCTCTTTTTACTAGTGTTCCAAATGTTTGGGGAATTGAAAAAATAAGAGAATTCCTCAATATGAATAAGAAGCTGACTACTAATAAAATTATGTTAGTCTGTGCACTATTGGAGATTATACTTGAAAACAACATTGTAACCTTTCAGGATCAATTTTTTTTACAGAAGATTGGCGTGGCTATGGGCACTTTGTGTGCTAACAGCTACGCCAATCTGTCACTAGTACGATGGGAAAAACAATATGTTTTGTCAGATGTTAATCCATTTTTTTGGCTATATTCTCTGGTACGTACATTTCGTGGATGACGTTTTTGTCCTGTGGAAAGAGCATGGTGGAAATATTAGTAATTTCATTGATTACTTGCATAGCACTACAGACTTTTTGAAGTTTACCTTTACTTTTTCTGATACATGTGTGGACTTTTTGGATGTGAGTGTCACCCATACTGACTTGAAGCAGATAAGAACTAGTATTTATCACAAACCTACAAGAACCAATGCCTGTCTTCACAGGTCAAGCATGCACCCGAGACACATACCTAGAAATGTCCTTAAAGGTCAAGTCTATAGAACTCTACGCCTACATAATAATGATGAAGAGGCAGTAGTTGCTTTAAAGAAATTGCAAGATGAATTTCAAACAAGAGGCTATTCTAGCTCAGAAATTACTAGAGTGATAGCAGATGCATGGAAATTGAGATCTACTAGATGTAAACCATATATGAGCTCTTATGGCATTCATACAAGTACATCCCATGATACAAGTATTGATAGGAATAAGTTTAGAGTAGTTTTAAAATTTGCAAGTGACATCAAAAAGTATACGGAAATTATTAAAAAGAATTGGCACTTATTACATGAAATACCAGGCCTGGTTTCCACAGTTGGTGACACCCCAAACTTCAGTTTTAGAAATAACGTGTCTTTAAAGCAGCAGCTCTGCAATAGAGAACATCAGTCATTTAGAAAGAATTTCTCAAACAGACAGGGAACTTTTCCGTGCAGGAATTGTGCAGCTTGTCAGTATGTTTACACTAAAAATGAGTACATTCATCCTGTGAAATGTTTTAAACTCTATACAAAGAATTATTATGATTGTAAAAGTGCAGATGTTGTTTATTTTTGTTTTTGCCAAGTATGCCATGCCTGCTATGTCGGCAAAACAAATAGGAGCTTTAAAGAAAGAATGTTAGAACATATAAGGGACATACAGAACCAGAAGCAATCAAATGCTTTAGCTAATCATGTCCTGAATATGGACAGCAGTCACTGTTTTAAATTTTTAATCTTACAACAGATAGTAAGGACAAATAGAGGTGGTGATATAGAAAATCACACTGAAGAATTAGAACAACAATGGATCACCAAGTTACAAGCAGATAGATATCCTGGTTTGAATGGTTGTACCTCATTAGTTCCTTACCTTAAGGCAAGGCACCTTAAACACTATGTATGAGTTTTTTATTGTGTTATTATGGTTATATGTGCACCAAATGTTTTATATATCTATCTATCTATCTATATATATATATATATATATATATATATATATATATATATTTATATATATTAATAATTATTACCAATAACCATCAGGGATGATACCTCCTTTTTAAATATTTAAAATATCCCTTTTATCATGTGTATATATATATATATATATATATATATATATATATATATATATATATATATATATATATATATATATATATATATGTATATATATATATATATATATATATATATATATATATATATATATATGTATACTCTTTCTATATTTATGCATTTTTTATAGATATTGGTATATGTTTTTATGTCTGTGGAGAAATACTTCTTTAAATTGTGATGTCATACTAATTGTCTTAGTATTTAACCAAGCATCAGTTGTAGTGATGTGGTCTGATGAAGCAACACCAAGTTGTGAAAGCGCTTACCGTTTGTTTTCTGCAATAAAGTACTGTGACTGATTTCCATTGTGTAGCCTTGGTGCCTTAGTTTACTTTTACTGGTAAATTGCTTTGACTATAGTGTGCAGGGTCCTGGGCTGAAGACCGTCAAGGGCTGTTTATTTTATTGCTAGGCAGAACAAGTCCTGTTGGATACAGAGTGATTAAGGCAGTTTTGAGCAGCTTTAAGCATGTTTGGGTTGGTTTGTGCGACGATAAGCAGTGTTAATGTATGATTAAATGAATAGGCGCTTAAACCATGTAGGCTTTCCTTGCCACTGCGCAAATCTGCTTAGCATTTACATTTAAGCATTGCTGAAACCTGCTAAACATAGCTCAGCCCTGGTAACCAGTGATCACATTCCAGTCTGATAAAATAGCATCTTTAATAAGTGTATTTCATTTCTAGTACATGACATGCTTCTATGTGCTGTTATTACAGTATTAAGGGGTGTGACACTACTGTATGTGACACCTGGGTATACATGGGTAGTACCACAATATTTTTTCTTTGTATTTGTTTTATACATGGGTAGTATCCCAGGTTATATGCAGTCATCTTGCATGTTACACCAGCTACAGTGCACAGGTTGACAAAAATAGTTTCACAGATATTGTATCAGTACAATAGTACTTTTAATAGTGCTTTTCCAAGTAAGAGTAGATTGCAGATCGTAGTACTAGAACCATACACACCTGTAAGCAAAGCTGGGACTCCGAGTACTGACTGTCTTGTTTTTGGTGTTTGAGTTGTATGCTTTTTTGTATCTCCTATTGGATATTGATCTGATATGTTGATATTAATGGTAGACTACTATGTTTTTTGGACATGTCATTGACTACTGCTGTCATGTAGTAGTGGTATACCTTTCAGTTTCAGACTTCTGTCTTTCAAAACATTCATCCTAATGCATAACCTGTTGGCTATCTACTTTCTGTCTGTCCTCTGTACAGATGTGCAGATGTCAGTTATTGCTAAGGCAGTACCATTATGTAGGTGCTCACATAGTATTGTGCTGTAGGCCAGAACACTGCTGCTAGTTCCAACATATGGGACATTCCTTAATGTGGGCCTTGCCCCTTTTCCTTGTTTGTGTGAGGGACATTACAGAGGTGGTGGGCTATAGATTTGCATACAGTAGGTGGCAATATGTCACAGGACAGGACATGTTTGGACAGCCAAACAACATGGTGGACATATCCCCAGATTAGTGAACAGATTATAAGTCATCGGTGCTGCTATACACATGGTGGATTGATAGATTGTCAGGGTTTGTGTGGACATGCATTTAGTGAGTGGCTTCATGACTGACAGTGATATGTCTCTGACATACCTCTCTACTGTCACACTGTCCACAGACTGGTCGCATGTCTGACTGTTATGTTTTGTCTGTTTCCCAGAGAGTTGGTGTCTTTGGTAAATCAGTTGTGGTCTCTGGGTAATGTAGTCAGTAAATACTCACATCTATTGGTATTACCAACTTCATATTCCTCATAAAGGATGTTACAACAAACACAGTGACATCTGCAACTGTTTCAATGTATAACAGCAATATGTCCAATCTACCCCTGTGTTTGTGCCTCTGTCCCCAAATTATGTTAGGATTTGTCCAGATGTCAGTGAGGCACAGATGTATTTATTATCATTATTTCTTGACTTTATTCCTGCTACCATCCCAATGATGTAGTAGACACACAGACATGTCAGGGAAGAGACCATAGATATGAGTCCTGAGCCTGTGCATTCTGAGGTGAACTGTACATGTCAGAGGCCTGTGTATGTCTGGCCATTGTTAACATACTGTCATGACTGTGTACACATGTCAAGTGTACATGTTATTTGGACTGTATATGGAGGGTGGTGGATATAAGTGTTATGGCACCTTCTTTATCTGACTGTCCATGCTGCTCCAGTTTCTGCTGATCTATTGGCTGACAATGATCTATTGGCTGTATGTGTTTGTAGGAGCAGATGGAGACATGTCCTGTACAAAGGTCAGGATTCGGACTACACTGAGAATTGGGACTGTAAATGTAGGGCCAGTGTGTCAGTGGCAAACAATGATGTATTTGTTCACACATTCTGTATACTCTACTGTTCACTTGACTTACCGGTATGTGACTGTGACTGTGGTGATGTCAGTTGTGGGTATGCTCTTTCACACTGGTGTCAGTTTGTCAGTGCTGTTACATCCCCGTAGTGCCTAATATATTTGCAAATACATGTGTAATTACCCACAGCAGATTTCCTAATTCAATTACTTGTGCTATTTTAATAATTATAAGTTACAGCGGACATTAGGGTGTTACTACAGCAACTGTGTTATCTTATCTACATCAGTACTTCAGCTACATCCTCGTTTACATGGCTTCCACCCACCACTTTGTCAGCCTTGGTCTAAATTCATTGCTGAAAGGGGTTCTGAGCATACCTGTCAACTGGCTGGATTGTTTCAGGATATCCAGGTTTATTGCTCATATTTCTGGTCTATTTTACATATTATTATCATTTATCTGGTAAATCACTGTACTGATATGATTGTTGTCAGAAAATGAGGACATACATTTTATTTACCTACCTCACATCCATCAGAATATGTATCCTGAAACAAACTGTGTCACTCTGTCAAGAAGAGTGCAGGGAACAATGACCACTTCCTTCCTGGATGCTAATGCGTTAGTACTGAGATGTGATACATAGAAGGACTTTGTGAACACAGTGGCAATGTGGTAGTCAAGAGACATTGCTGTCAACCTGTGTACCCAGATCTCTTATAACACCTTCTTTGTTCAGGTGACTACCATCAATGTGGTAAATCATGGGAACACGGTTTTCCACAAAGGGGATGACAACAAAGGCCATGACTTTGACACCAGTCATTGGTCTCAGTGAGGCCTTTCAGTAGGATGCCAATATCACTTGGGTAGTTAATAATAGCTCGCAACTTGCAATTGTCTGCAATCTTCATCAGCCAGAGTCCCTTCATGTTGACATGGACTTCAGAGAAATTGATACCAAACATGAGAGGACTCAGGACAGAACCCTGTGGAACTCCAACTATGAGTGCTCAGCAGTCTGACTTGGAGTCAGCTATTTCCACACTGTGAGTCCTATCTGTGACCCAGTTTGCAACCCACCTAGTGATACAGGGGTTGATGCCTAGCTTAGTGAGTTTTTGCATGATTCCTGAGTGGGAAATGCTATCAAAGGCTTTGGTCAGATCAAGGTAGGCTGTATGTGCACCTTGCCTTCATCCAAAGCTCAGGTGATTGATGCCAAGAAGGTGACCAGGTTGATTGAGTAGGTATGACCTACCCTTCACAAAAGTAAACTTTGTGGGATCCTGAGTCTGCAGATTCCAATATCCCTGTTTATTAGGTGCATGATGATGCATTCCATAGCTTTGCATAACAGACTTGTCAGGCAGTGTGGGTGGTATTTCTGTAGTTGCAACTCGTTTGTGGAAAGGGGTGACTATAGCAGTGCACAATTCAGTAGGGACAAAACCTGAGGTGAGGCTGTGCTTGAACAGGGCACATAGGTGAGGTGCAAAGTCACTCTGTAGTTCAAGTAGACCACAGCTAGGGATATTGTCAGGTCCCATAGTAGCTGTATTCCTGGTCTTGGACAGTGGTGTTTTAACCTGTGCAGCAGTAATCCTGAAGTATCTTTTACTGTGGTAATATCTAAAGAAGCCAAACAAGAATATATAGGAAGCCTTCTTATTCTAACACATTCTTGCATTTTTTTAAGTGCATATCCCACTTTTCAAAAAAAGTCTGTAGTAAAAGGACAACTAGTGAGGGCGGCATGAATGACCTCAAGGGATGAAGATTTCGATAGTGAATGTAGGAAGTTAAAACAAATGTTTCTTAGAAGAGCTTATCCTACTAAATTCCTAGATAATATTATAGATGAAGTAAAAGGAAAGAGGCTTAGAGGTATATATATACCTATTGTGAATGATGGTATGGAGGAAATAACCTATGAGGTACCAATGAACACACATGGTAATAAGACACTAGAGGTGATGGAGGCTTCTTTAGATATTACCACAGTAAAAGATACTTCAGGATTTGGACATAGTTTCATTCTCACATTCAACACTGATTATTATTACTTAAGAAATATTGTATGCAAATATTGGAATATTCTTAAAGAAAGTAAGGAAATATTGGATACAGTAGGGGAAATACTTAAATTTATTACAAGAAGAGATAAAAATTTCAAAGATTTATTTGAAAGCGTACAAAATAGTAATAATAATTGGAAGGGAATGCAATACTGTGGTTCTTGTTCATATTGTAAGTATATTTTAGTTGGTAATAGTCTATGTATTAACAACTTAGATTTGTCAAGTAAAGGAAAATATAATTGCAACTCCAAAATGGTGGTTTACCTAGCTAAGTGTCAGTATTGCCCATGTTTTTATGTGGGCAAGACAACTCGTAGACTGAGAGAAAGAATATATGAACATGTATATAGCATAGGTAAACTTAAGCAAGAAAATGCATTGGCTAAGCATATTTTGGAACATCCTAGTCATGGATTTAAATTTTGGATTTTGGATCAGTTGGTTTCAAATATGAGAGGGGGACCAATAGAGGTAGAACTAGAGAGGTTGGAATTACTATGGCAGATCCAGTTAAATGCATATAATCTACCGGGCCTGAATGATATGTGTTCCATCATGCCTATATTAAAATTAAGAAGTCTTCGTAGATAGATATGAAAATCTACAATGGGTAAGCTTCTACTGGATCCATTAATATGTTACTACTAATAATTTAGTGTTTGTTTCTCATTTTTAAATTCTATTAAATTTAAAATAGTTTTATATTTGCTGCTGCTTCTGGAAAGGATTGGCTGGATTAGTCAGTTTTTTCTGTTAATAGTATGTGTTTGTACATCAGCTTACTATCAAGTATTGTGGTAATAAGTTAAAGGTTATGAATTAGATGTATTTATATGTTTGTAAAAAATTCTTTGATTGATTTGCAGTAATGTTGCAATGATATTTATCTTTTAATATGAATATATTTTTTAATATGAAGGATTTTAAATTAGAGGCATGTCGCTTTAAATTGTGAATGTCAGGTGATGCATTTGTATGCCTATTTAAATGGTATCAGTTTATGTTTCTTTTATCTGATGAAGTTCGAATATTGTATTGGGCGAAAAGCGCTTCAGTGAATAAAGGAATTATCTACTACATTTGCCACACTTGTTTTTTGGTAATTGGAGTTTTTATTCGTGTTTGTCTGATACAGTGTGGAAAACAGTGGTTAACACAATGTTAGTATTCAGATCTCAGATCTTGGTGGGTGAAACATTTCATATCAGTTAATCTCATGTCTTACAGAGGCACTAACTTTGTCAGATGAGACTTGATTGTTTAATGCTTTCAGAGCTATAGTTGCTATACATAACCTGTACACATTTCAATTCATACCATACCAAAGTAAACACAACCAGTCCAGGTTTATTGACAAGCAGTTACAGTTTTATTTGTATATAACCTATATGAGACTATTACTGTAATATAGTATGGTTTATTCAGTACAAACTATACCCATTTTTACTACTGACAGGTTACATTCTACTCCTTTATATTTATTTGGTATGAATACTACAAGCTAGATTGTAACTCACCAGCCTTGCGATGCAGCCATTGCAACCAGCTTGCATGGGCTTCCTGGTTCGCAGCCCACTCAGCTGGAGCTGTAAAGAAGATAGAGAAACGTTTATGCAAATCTATCCATCACATACACAGGCTGGACTTTGTTACCAGTTATTGATATGAATATTAACACATGCCAGGGACATCACCCCTCTGCTATGCTTCTTGGACCCACTGGTCCAAGAGCTCCCTCTTCCTCTGCTTCAAGTCAACATAGTAGTGCTGGACCTGCTCACCTTTCTGAGGGGTGTGAGTGGCACTGGTGAGATCAAAGACGAGACTTTCCCAGACCTCCGCTTTTTATTGGGAGGTCTGGTCCTGGTCCTGCAGCAGTCTCACATCATGTTTTTTTACAAGGCTTCCTACCATTTGCTTGGACTCCTATATGCCAAGCGCTGTGCCCGAAAGCGCATGCCCTCTCCATCACCTGCCATACTGCCTACAGTGGGGAGCTACAACTGGCTATGAACTGTATTCCCACCTGCAAGGTTTAAGTGTGGCCGATTTCCCACCCTTTGCCATGATTGGATGGTTTTGAATATGCTGAGTTAAGCTAAGCTACAGGTAAACCTGCTTAGCTAAGGCTGGCAGTGCTTAAAGGGGCAGGTTCAGCAATGCTTACCAATGGGCAAATCCACTTAGCTGGGCTACTCATTGCTTAGCATTCATATTTAAGCAATGCTTACACCCGGTGAGCATAGCTGTGCAATGCTTAGCATTGCTTATGTTTTATGTTATAGACTATCAGCTGTATGAGACTGATTCATCATTCCTGACATATTATAATTTGATTTACATTCCATGACATCCACCTATGTGCTTTCATTACATTTATTCTTGTGTGACTATACTGTATGAGGCACTTGTGTTTATATGGGTGTTTCACAACTGTATTACACTAACACCTCACATCTGGACCTGCTACATTACTGTGGTTAACAAATATATATTATTTACTACCTAATTATTAAAAAATAAATTATGTACTGCTTTCACATCTAAAAAGCAAATTGGCTTCAATGCGGATCGAATCAGGAACGACTACTTGCAAAGCAAATGCTCTAACCACTTTGCTATTTCCACATTGCTATGGTTTGAAGTATATTCCTATTTAGCTCCTTATGATGTGTAAGCTAGGCTGAGCAAAGCTGTGCAATGCACACACCCACTCAGCTATGATTAAACTTTATTCCAGACTGAAAAAAAAAATTAAACTGTTGTGTTTTATTGGCCTTCTTGCCACTACATAGTCAGCCCATTCGGTCAGCAAGTCATCCCTATGTTTCAGTAGGTCATCAAACCTATGGTGACAATGGTGGCTGGAGTATGTAACCTCCGTTAGGGATGCCAGGTACTCACCCAACTCCTGTCACACATCTTTTTTCATTCATAACATTGCATGCATGCCTTTATCTCATCCAGGTGTGACTTGGCAAGAAGGTAGACCATTATCATGATCTCCTTATTTGACCACCTTGGAGAGTCCCTCACAACTTCACAGGAGCTGCTGTCATTCTAAGTGCCAGAATCAGAATAAGGAAAGCATTTATAACCACTTCCTTTGGTGTATGACATGACCTTAACCAAACAGTTAACCAGCAGGAGCATTAGACCAGGTACTGTTATTACTGGCAATGGTTGGTTTAACCAAAAAAGCTTTCTCACAGTCATGACTTTGTTTAAAGGAATAAATTCACATTTCATCTATATGTCGGATAAACAACAGTATGCAATTATCATTTTTCTTCATATTACTTAGTATTGCTACCATTGCTGTCCATTGCCTTAGTTACCTTTGTTGGAGTTATACCTCATATCATGCTTTTCGGCCCCAAAACCCGGACCGAACCACAAAAGGAGAGGGAGTTTCCATATTTATCAAGGATATCCACACCTCCAGGTTAGTGGCATTGCACGAAGTATCGGAGACCATCCATGTGCAACTGACAGTGGGCAAGACTGCTTTTCAGTTTATAGCATCCTACAGACCACCCTCTCAAAGTCAGGAATCCCACTCGGCTCTCCTGAAAACATTGGAGAACATGAAGATCTCTCCGAACACCATTATATTGGGTGACTTCAACTACCCAAATATAGACTGAGAGCATTACTCAAGCCCCAGCACCTTAGCCCAAAGGTTCCTTAAATTTATAAACTCAAATGCTATGGAACAACTAGTCACCACTGCCACAAGAGGGGAAAACATACTAGACCTGATCATTACCAACATGGGGACTCTGTGCTCCATACTAGAAGTATATCCCTCATTGGTAAGATCAGATCATAAATTAATTTCACTGGATATCCACATCCCGACCCCACCCCAGCCCAGAAAACCACAGTGAAAAACTTCTCAAAAGCGAACTTCGCATTTCTCAAAACTGAAGTGGAATCCTTCAAGGCCCCAGGGACAGTGGAAACTATGGCCCAAACTGCAGATTCCTATATAAACACATTCTATGGACATCTCCAGTAATGCATGGATCATGCTATCCCAAACAAAATCAAGACCCAATCATCCAAAGGCAGGCGTCCAGTCTGGTGGACCCCAGCCATAAATAAACTGTACAACAGAAGGAGGAAGCTACTACATGATAGAGCAAAATCCCTAAAAGGGAAGGCATCTCTGATCAGTACTAGCAAAAAATTACGATCCCTCATTAAATCCTCCAAGGCCAGCTTCGAGAGAAAAATTGCACAGGTCACTAAAGACAATCATAAGGCTTTTTTCAGTTATGTTAGGAACCTGGGATGCAACTCCCAGACTTGTTCTGAGTTGATTCTAAGCGACAAAAAATACAATGAACCCACAGTCATCACCAATATCCTGGCAGACAGGTTCAGTGCAAACTTCTCCACCCCCTCCCCCCCAAAAGAGCAAGTATCTATCCTGGCAGAGTGCAGCCTCCCAAACATCTCTGATTCTCAGGTGAAGGCCGTCCTCTCCAAAGCAAAAAACCACTGCTTCCATGGGACCAGATGGTGTCCCAGGTTGCGTCCTACATGAACTCCAAGAAGAACTAATCCCTCAAGTAAAACTGCTGTACAATCTCAGCTTCACTACAGGATATGTGCCCAAAGAATGGCATACAGCAACAGTGGTCCCACTCCACAAAGGTGGCACCTCTGCGGACCCTGGAAACTATCGCCCCATAAGCCTGACTAGCTTAGTCTGCAAGGCTATGGAGAGGATCATCATGGAACTCATAAACAAAGACAATGGGGACCTACAGACACTAGATCCTACCCAATTTGGCTTTGTCAAGGGCAGATCCTGCCTTTTGAACCTGGTCAACTTCTTCAAAACAGTCACCAAGGCCATAGATGAAGGGAAGGTAGTCCACACAGCCTATCTGGACCTCGCAAAGGCATTTGACACAATACCCCACTCGGGCATCATAGATAAGCTACCCAGCCTAAATATAAACCCCTATGTCTCAAGATGGGTCTCAAACTGGCTTAAAGACAGAACCCACAGAGTCAGAGTTGCTGGAGCCATGTCAGACTCGAAACCGGTCACAAGTGGCGTCCCACAAGGTTCTGTCCTGGGACCTCTCTTGTTCGGTATTTACTTTTCTGAGGTACAGTCCAACGTGGGAGAACTATGGCTCACCAAGTTCGCAGATGACTGCAAACTGGGCGCCATAATCGACTCTCCAGCTGACACAAACATCCTTCAAAAAGGTCTCGCAGAGACGGATAACTGGTGCCAGAGCCATGGTCTAAAGCTAAATGACAAAAAGTGTATAGTCATACCCTTTGGCAAAAACAATGTGCCCACAAATTACCACATAGGTGGTAACCCATTAAGTACAGAGAAAGTAATTAGGGATCTGGGTACCCAAGTTGATAGCAATCTCTCCTTTGACAACCACATTGCCAAAGTGGTTAGAAAGACCTTCTACATAGCCCACCTCATCATGAAAGGATTCACATCTAGATCAAGAGAGGTAATCGTGCCCCTTTATTCATCCCTCATCAGGCCCATCATAGAATACAATGCCCCCTTTGGGATACACCTTACCCGACACCTGCAGCAATTAGAAAGACCCCAAAAGTACCTCACCAGGAGGATCAAGAGACTCAAACAGATGCCATATGCTGCTCGGTTATAAAAACTCCAGCTCTACTCAGTTGAATACTGCCTACCTCGAGGCGATCTATGCCTGACATATAAAGCTATGTCCAACCCAGAATTAATGGACATGCTCCACCTCAGAAAATCTAAATCCCTTAGAGCCACACGCTCAAGGGACTTGAACCTCAGCACAGAAATAAATAGAACATGCTGGAGGGACAGATTCATAACCCAGAGGCTCCCATCGCTCTGGAATAGAATTTCAATTCATGTTAGGCAGAGCACCTCACTGACTCTCTTCAAGAAGAATCTTGATGAGTGGATGGGGGATCGTAGGTTTGTCCCGGGGATTACTTCCGTGTCACTATTAGACAGAGGCACAGTAAACTAAACTTTAAAAAGCGCACAGTATACTCAAATCAAGGGGTGGCGTAAGCCAAACACAATCGGGCTAGGCTTATAAATGCCCCAGGGCAGATAGCCTAGTATGAACCTATGAACCTATGAACACCTAAATGTCATTTATGTATGCCTCATGCAGCAGAGAAGCAGTATTTTATACATATGTGTGTATATGTCTCTCTATCTATGTATCTATCTATCTATCATCTATCTATCTATTTATTTTATTTTTTTGGAGGGGGTCTTTTTCCGAAATACATATTTCTATGTGTGAGTATCAACTTTTATTAATTGTTGAGTGCTTCAAGGTGAAAAGGTATAACAGATGATGATGATATGATGATAGACGGGCAGGGATTGTACTTCACGGTTATGCAAACTCTCATTCAAATGACTCCATTTTGCTTTTTCTAAATATATTAAGCATTTAGCATATCTGGAACTATCTGCCTATTCTCATGGCATGCTGGTGACTGCTGACAACTGTTGTTGACTCAACCTATGTCCCCATTGCATTCACGTCAACCCAAAGTCACAATGATGACCAGCCAAGAATGACTTATGAGCATAAATGGCCTTGCATCTTTGTGTATTGCTGAGATTCATAGAGATAAATGTAAAAGGCTTAATATGTATAAAAAACACATAAATGGACCTGAATGTACATGAAATAATTGAATACTACTATACTAACTGGCAATTTCTTGAGTTAGGGGTCAAATGGCTTATTAAACTGCAGACTTTTTAAACTTAGAAAAATAATAGAAGTATTCTAAATTAATATGAAACACTTCAAATATGATGTAAAATTAGTGAGTTGCAATGAAGAAATGGTTAATTTACTGATACGATGGCCATATTAACAAGGCTTTAGTGAACAGTGTAAAGCTGTCATTAGAAAATGGGAAATCATTACAGCAGCAGCAGCAGTGAAATTATAGTGATCTCTGAGAAAATAATTTACTTTGGTGTAATTTAGCAGCTGTGCCCACTTATGGTTGAAATTTAGTGTTTTAATTGTGAAGTACTGAAGTGGTAAGGATGTGTTGTTGGTGGAACATACTTGTGTCTTTACTTGAAGATTTCTTGAGTTTCAATGAAGAATGAATACAGCATAAAGGGGATCCAGTGTCTGTCTGCCTGGCATGACATGCTCGACAAGCCATGCTGTTTCGCTAGAGATGGCTTGCACCTGTCACCCTTAGGCTTTCGAATACTGGCCAAGGCTCTTGCCACCTCCATATTGCCTTTTTTAGGCAAGGCTCAAAAGACAAACCCACCACCATAAACAGCACAAGTAACAAAAATCTGAGGGTAATACTACTCAATGCCAGAAGTCTAAATCTCAAAATGCATGCACTCAAGGCACTCCTCAGTATGGAGAAAATTGATACATGTGCAGTAACAGAAACCTGGTTTAAGTCTCAAGAGAGCACCCCAGCACTACCAGGCTACAACTCATACCATACATTTTGGCCACAGAACCTGGATCGAAATACAAAAGGTGGGGGAGTATCCATATTCATCAAGGATATGCACACCTCCAGGTGTATGGCACAGCACGATGCTTCAGAGATTATCCAGATGCAACTAACAATGAGAAAAACTGCAATTCAAATTGTAGCTTTCTAAGGATCACCCACCATGTCCCAGGACCCCCATTCCGCATTTTTGAAAACATTGGGTAACATAAAGGTCCTACCAAACACCCTAATATTGGGTGATTTCAACTACCCAAACATTAACTGAGAGAACTACTCAAGTACTAACTCCCTTGCCCAACATTTCCTAGAATTTATAAACTCAAACGCCCTGGAACAACTGATCAATGCTCCCAGCAGAGGTGACAACATATTGGACCTGGTCATCATCAACATGGGTGACCGGTGTTCCACACCAGAGGTCAGCCCCTCGCTGGTTAGATCTGACCATAAACAAATCACTTTGGATATCCACATTCTGCCCCCACCCCCGGACAAGGAAACCACCGTGAAAAACTTTTCAAAAGCAAACCACGTTACTTAAGACAGGTGGAAAGTTTCAAAGCCCCCATGCTAAAGGAAAACATTGTCCAAGCTGCAAAATCCTTTACTAATGCATTCTACAGGCACTTACAAGAATGCATGGATCATGCTATCCCAAGCAAAACCAAGACTCGCTCCTCCAAGAAAAGGAAACCAGTCTGGTGGACCCCTGCCATAAAAAAGCTATACAATAGAAGGAGGAAACTAGTACAGAAAAGAGTAAAATCCCAAGAAGGGAAGACATCCCTGATCAGTATCAGCAAGAAACTACGATCCCTCATAAAAATTGTCCAAGACAAGCTTTGAAAGAAAACTTGCCAAGGACTCCAAAGATAACCACAAGGCATTCTTTAACTATGTCAAGAATCTAAGTAGCAATGCTCATATCTGCTCAGAGTTAGTGCAGAATGGCACAAAATACACTGACCCAACTGATATTGCCAATTGGCAACCCATCTTGTGACATAGGGGCAGACAGGTTCAGTGCAAACTTCATCCCCCTCTCACCCCCAAAAGGGCCCATAACAATACCAGAAGAATGTAGAGCCCCTGAAATCACAGACACTGAAGTTAAAATAGCCTTCTCCAAAGCCAAAAACATAGCATCAATGGGACTGGACATTGTCCCAGGCTGCATCCTACACGAGCTCAAAGACAAATTATCCCCTCACCTAAACACACTGTTCAAACTCAGCCTCTCCACAGGTTACATACCCATAGAGTGGTGCACAGCAACAGTTATTCCGCTCCACAATGGTGGAGCCAAAACAGAACCCCGGAGCTATCACCCTATAAGCCTGACTATCTTGGTCTGCAAGGCTATGGAGCACATTATCATGGAAATCATTAACAGAGACATTGGAAACCTCCAAACACTGGACCCTACCCAGTTCAGCTTTGTTAAGGGCAGATCATGCCTCCTAAACCTGGTGGACTTCATTGAGATAGTTACCAAGGCTATAGATGACGGAAAGGTGGTGCACACAGCCTACCTAGACCTTGCAAAAGCCTTCAACACCATTCCCCATTCTGGTATTATAGACAAGCTCACCAGCCTGAACATAAACCCCTATGTCACAAGATGGGTTGCCAATTGGCTCATGGACAGAACCCATGCGGTGAGAGTTGTGGAAGCTAGGTCTGACTCTAAACCAGTTACAAGTGGCTTTCCCCAGGGCTCAGTCCTAGGACCCCTCCTGTTCAGCATATACTTCTCAGAGGTACAAATAAGCACAGGAGGACTATGGATGACCAAGTTTGTAGACGACTGCAAACTAGGGACTATAATTGACTCAACAGCTGACACAGACATCCTCCAAAAGGGTCTCACTGAGACACATACCTGGTGTCAAAATCATGGCATCAAGCTAAATGCCAAAAAGTGCATAGTTATTCCCTTTGGAAATAACAAAGTACCCACAAACTACCACATAGGTGGTAGTCCCCTAATTACAGAAAATGTAATAAGGGATCTGGGGACCCAAGTAGATAGTAATCTCTCCTTTGTTAATCACATTGCCAAAATGGTTAGAAAATCCATCTATGTGGCCCACTTAATCACAAAAGGGCTTGCATCCAGATCAAAAGAGGTCATTGTGCCACTCTACTCATCACTCATCAGATCCATCATAGAGTATGGGTCTATATTAGAACACCGAATGTTCAAAATTTCGAGTGTTCTAATATCGACCCGTTTTCAGCGAACGCTTAAAATATCAAAGAAACAGAAAACCGAATTTTTTCCTAGGGAAAGAATTTGGTTGTCCATTTCTGTTGCTTCAGTATTTTCAGCACTGTGTAATCCAAAATGAAACAAATCAAATATGTGAGCTAAGGATCCACCAATAAGTGCCACACGTCCGATAAAAAGAAGGGGGAGTGGCTATGGGGGCAGCTTGCGCCCCCATATATGCCAATCTAGTTATGCTGAAATGGGAGGACCTGTATTTGTTCCCCAGTATCAAATACTATTCTAGATTTTTAGATGACATTTATATTTTATGGGAAGCAGATTATGATACTCTGGAACATTTTATAGATTATATTAACACAAGCAGTGAATACTTGAAATTCACATATGCACATAGCAAAATGGGTTACCTTATTTGGACACATTTATTTTCCATAATGTGGGAGTATTACAATCTAAAATATATAGGAAAAATACATTTTCCAACAATTATTTAGCATATACTAGCTGTCACCCTCCAAAAGTAAAACATAATGTGTTCAAAGGGCAATGTATTCTGGCTGCTCGCATGACATCAGCTTATGCAAATTTGAAAGATGAAATGGAATATATAAAACATTTATTCCAAGAAAGAGGTTATCCCATAAAAATGATGGAAGAAGTAGTTGACTATGTTATACAGCACTGGAAAGTGAATATATAAAGCCTTATTAGGAGCAGGCATAGAATTAGGTAAGCATCTCGAGAATACTAACACATGTCAGGCACCATCTTTTCAAAGAGCTTGCGTTCTACAGTTTAACTTGGCTACAGATAGTATTAAGAAATTAATGTGTATATTCTGGCACATTATAACTAGTGATGCTAATTTATTTAAAATATTGGGCAACATACCAAATTTTATATATAAAATGGGAAAGAATATTAAATTCTTAGTTCAACACAATGAATCTAAAAAGGATTTAAAATGTTGTAGTAACAGAAGTATGAAACGTGGTTGTTGCAACCAATGTAAATACATGTCAGAAGAGACTAAAATTAGGTTAGAGAATGGTCATAAGTCCTTTATCAGAGCCAAATATGGTAATTGTAATACAAAAATGGTGATATACCTTGCAAAATGTAATAAATGTTCAAGTTTTTATGTAGGAAAGACTGAGAGATGTCTTAAGAAGAGAATTTATGACCATACTTATAGCATTAGAATAAAAGACAAAACCAATGCTCTATACAGACACATTCAATCTAATTGTGATGAACATTATTTTAAATTTAGTATATTAGAGCATATAGATAATGGATCCTAGGGGAGGAGATTTTAAAAGTTTACTAAGTTTTAAAGAAGTATGGTGGCAAATACATTTAAATGCCACCACTCCCCCAGGCCTTAATGAATTTATTTCTGTCAAGCCATTGATTTCTATATAACTTTTTATAAGAAGTTGTCTTACATTTGATACATAAATTTTTTTTTAATTTTTTAAAATATTTACAGTAAATATTCAATGGGGAAAATTTTTTTTAACAATAGTTTATGGTTTTAGGTAATTTAGTAGTGTGAGAATTAGACAAGGATCATATTGTATTTTCGAGTAATATTAGATATATTTATGAGATTAGTTTGATTATACACCACATTTTTTATTACACATAAGATTTGTATATAGCGACATGATCAAATAGAACTGCAGTTCTAGAAATGGAATGTTTTTATTTATTATTTATTATTTTTTACTGTTATTCATTGCAGTACCTTCTTAGTGTTTTATTACAATATACACATATTATAGCTGATTCATTAGTATAGATTATGGTAGTTTTCATGTGTTACACAATAATATTTTACAGTAGTGAAATATACTGTGAATATTTATATTTATAAGATACTAGCGCTAAAACATTATAGCATTATAGCGCTAATATTTCTTTAAGAAATTGAAGGATTTTTGGCGCCAAATAGGTTTCATAAACTGTTTTCAGTATTTGGCGTTTCGTTCTGAAGAAGCCCAGCTGCTATGGGAGAAAGCGCTTAGCTTTTTAACTTTTGAATCAACTTCATGAATTATTAACATTGTTTTTTGTTTTTGTCAACTTGTATTTCATCCTCTTTTCATGTTTTTGCAATAAACCAGCTTCTTTTTATCGGACGCGTGGCACTTATTGGTGGATCCTTAGCTCACATATTTTCAGCACTGTGGTGGAAAGTTACGGGTCAGGTTCAGGCAAGTATGCGATTGTGTGGACATGAGGGTTAGGGCGGGTTAGGTGAGTTAGGGTTAGGGCGTGGGTCAGGTAAATGTGCGATTGTGTGGACATGAGGGTTAGGGCGGGGTAGGTGAGTTAGGGTTAGGGCTCGGGTGAGGTGACTGTGTGATAGTGACGGACCTTAGGTTTAGGGTTTGGGTTAAGGTAAGTGGATAGTTAGTGGTGCATGTATAGTTTAGTATAGGGTTAGGTGTAAGAGTTTAGGTGTATGTGTGTGGATTGCTGTTTGTTTGGTGTGCTTGTGTTTTGTGTATGTGTTTTGGAATGCAAATTCTTTTGCTAGGAAAAAACTTGCTGTTCTGAATGTTCAATGTTTTAAATTTTCAATTCATAGGGTTTGATATTAGAGCACTCGACATTTTGAATGTTTGGTGTTCTAATATAGACCCTAGAGTACAATGCTCCATTTGAGATATAACTTACAAGACACCTGCAACAGCTGGAAAGACCACAGAAGTACCTCTCCAAGAGGATCACTGGTCTCAAACAGATGACCTATGCAGCTCAACTGAAGAAACTCCAGCTGTACTCGGTTGCATACCGCCTGCTCAGAGGTGATCTCTGTCTGACATATAAGGCCATGTCCAACCCAGAATTGATGGACATGCTCCACCTAAAGAAAACCTTATCCCCTTGAGCTACACGCTCTAAGGATCTAAACCTCACCACAACAATAAATAGGACGTGCTGGAGGGCTAGATTCCTGTCCCAGACTTCCCATGCTCTGGAACAAGATTCCAATCTGCATTAGTCAGAGCTCTTTGCTAACACTCTTCAGGAGAAACCTTGACGAGTGGATGAGAAACAGAAAGTTTACCCTGGAAATCACTCCAGTGGCTGTGCTGGACAAAGGCACAGGGAATTAATCTAAGGGAGTGGTGAAAGCCAACACATTCTGGCTTGGCCTATAAACACCTTCAGGCAGATAGCCTAGTACCTACCTATGAACCTATTATGAATACATGGCAATGACTGGGCCAGAGGAAGGATGACTCTGTTAACACAGTGATTGCATTACTGTGTATTTATGATACTGTAGACATTAATATAGCACAGCTTTATTTGGATGGACTGAGATTTTGCATGTGTATATAATTATGCAGTTTGTGATACCTAACTTTTTTATATGAGGATAGCAAGCACACATTCATTGTTGTGTTGTGTTGGGTCTGTTGTGTTGTTTCACTGATAGGTACATCAGAAGTTTCTTCGGTATGACTGTGGCTTATTTTTTCATGTGCCTAGTAATGCAAAACAAGAGATCGTGGCAGAAAAAGAAGATCTTCAGCAATGAGGAAAGCAGCATCCTCATGGCAGCATTTAGGGCATATGGTAAATGTCTGTTTGGTAAAGGGGTCCCAAATAAGCTGAGAGGACAAACGTTTAAAATCAAATTGTCCTGGACACTAATGTGGTGGTAGAAAGTGCATGTTAACGCAGTGAAAGAAGAAGGAAAATTATATGGTAGGATGTGTAAGCAACAAGGTGAGGCAGAATGCAATTGCCCACACCAGTACTTGGGGGAAGGGGCCTCCAACAATTATCCAATTAACAGTGAGGAATACCTCATCTTCATCCTTGGGGATGACTGTGACAAAGAAGAAGTGGGACTGGAATAATTAGTGATGGTATGGACACTAGCTGTTAACAATGTCTGCAGCAGCAATCTTTGACTGCTCAGAAATGCTGGTTTAGAAACAGTAACAGATATTTAGATAGCTGAATGTTGGCATGCAATGATTATATTAAACACGTGACAATTTCTATTAATACATGAGCCTTCTTTATCTATACAGAATAATGAAGGTATTGTGCATGGTAAGTTCCCCCCACACCTCCTTAATGAGCATACAGTGATGTATACAGAAATTAGTAATGTTTTCAAATAAATTTTTACAAGGTCAGCAGCAGAAACAAACAGTTCTGTTATACCAATAAGTTTGGAGGATATCAGCAGCAGAATAGCTGTTGAAGATAAGGATGATGATAACAGATATATTTGTTAGGAAAGTGGGCCACAGTACCCCAAGTTTAATGGCAGGATGTTACACCCCACAATATTAGTAACTCTACAGGAAGCGACAGTGCATCATAGACTCAAGCACATGCTAACGTTACACTCACGCTTGTACAGGGGGATGAACCTCCACCTCTGTACCAGTATCTCCAAACCTAGACACTTTCAGGATGATGGCAGATATTCAGTGGTAACCGTATCTACAAAAACACCTTTACAAAGGGAAGCCATATGCAGGAATTTATTACAGCTACCCCAGGAAACACATGAAACACTGGCTATAATGTTGTTAGGGTTTAGAGTATTGCCACAGAGAGACAGCTGGAAATGATCAGAGATCTCCCTGGGATATGTGAAGTTTTCCAGCAGAATTGTGAAAAAGCAGAATAGGGATAGTGCCATGGTCACACTGATGTGTAGTGTGGTGGCATACAGACCATCTATAGCCACCTCCATTCTTACACTAGTTAGGACTTACTAGACTTGAGGAGAAGTCAGTCTTGGAAGTGGAAGTGGACATAGTACTGTTTAGGCAAGTGGGGGCAGATCATATGAGACCACAAGTGTTCTCAAGAAAGTACTGTAATTTGTCTGATATCCATTTGAAATGTTGGAACCGGCTAGTCTGAGTCTCAATGACTGAAGGATTGGCCTTCCATATACCAAGTCTGAGATGTCATTCCTCAGAATATTACCTTTTTTAGAAGGTATGGCAATCTCAGAGTTTGTATGGGGCTTACACTCCTGAAAAAAATAGTTTAAAGGAGCTGAGCAATTTTTGAGATTTGTTCTTATCCTGTGTTCTCTGTCTTTTTCATTTTTTTTTTTTTTTGCCTTTTTGGCACTCAACATTTTGATTGCTGAAATTTAACTAGGGAGTCAGTTAATTGGGGGTGGAACAAGCACAACAAATTTCATACAGGCCTCATCAGCGATCATCTACATCTAGCATAACATCTCATTTGAGGCTCGGTCATGGTCGCATAGCACTGCTAGATCAGTGTCTCTAGGATCACCTGCATTAAATAGGTCACAAAGTTGGACCAACTCACCATTCAGCTGTCTCGGCAGCACCTTTTCAAAATCACTTGCACCATCACCTAACCTATCTTTAGGAAATTTGACCTTGACATACTGTGAATTAAATGTGACTTCTCTGTTACTTACAGTCTGACATACACAAGCATTGGTGAATGCTTAACTCAAAGGGGAATATGTTATTTTTAAAAGGGGGGGGCTTATGACATTTAAACTGTATGCATTTTATTCCTTTAATGGTACTAATTAAAACCTCATTGAACTGTGGAAAGAAAGGCATATTTCATAACATAGGATTGTAGTGATTAATATCATTAATGCTGTATGCACTGACATTGTCCCAGCTGTCAGTTACCTAAAACTTAAAAGTAGCAATAAACAAGTTCTCATGGTAACACTAATAAGAAAATACAGATTAAAACGAGTATCATGACATGTAAAAAAAAAATACTGCTACCACTTCACCCTCACCACTGCACAAATAATGATATTTTTTGTCTGTTAGGCCAAAAAGTATTATGTATGGCAAAAGAAAAGAATCTGATCTGCTGTACCTCAACAGACAATATTCTTCAAACTGTGAAAATGTTGCATAATATAAAAACACTGTGATATGTTATCATTCAAATATAAGGTATGAACTCATGTTAAATACTGAATTAATACTTTCTAGTAATTGAACCATTTGAGGACATACAGTATGTGCATACGTAGGTAAACCACCTCACTAGACTTTATTCTGCAAAACAGTTAAAAAATGTGATTATTGTTAGTTATATGATACCTTACAACATCATTGAACAGGAATCAATAAGCATTCAGGCATGACTTTTACGAACAATAATATGAGTAACTCTTCTGAAATAAAAAAATAAATAAATAATTATTACCAGATGTGAAGGACTGAGAGAAGAACAGTGATAGTAGACCATGCACCAGTCTGCATAACCTGCAGATACGACTGCATGCATCAGTTATGCTCTATGTGTTTTTTACAAGTAAAGTAACACATACCTGAATGCCATAGTCCATAGTTATCGACTGGATGATGCCTCTTTACCTGCACAGCCATATGCCATGTACAAGCCTGCTGCATAGGGTCTGTTATACTGCACAGTCATGTGCCGTGCACAAGCCTGCTACATAGCGTCCATTACTACTGCACAGCCATATGCTGTGCACATGCCTGTTGCATAGGGTCCATTACTGCTGCACAGCCATATGCCATGCACAAGCCTGCTACATAGGGTCTGTTATACTGCACAGTCAAATGCCATGCACAAGCCTGCTGCATAGCGTCCATTACTACTGCACAGCCATATGCCGTGCACAAGCCTACTGCATAGGGTTTTTTACTATTGCACAGCCATATGCCATACACAAGCCTTCTGCATAGGGTCCATTACTACTGCTGACAGCTGCTCATAATTAGACATAGTGGGACTAGAACTGTGAGCTGCAGTGATAGCGTGGGTCACTTCCCCTCCAGACCAGTGCATGATCATGTTATGCAGAATGCAACATGCAGTAAATATCTAGAATGTAGTAGCTAAGTCAAACTGAAGGGCACCCCCAGACTCATCCAGGTGCTTAAAATGATTCCTTAACAAGCCAGAGACCCTCTCAATGATAATTTGGGTCTGGGACAGGGCTGTGTTATAGGTCTCTTCTGCAGATCCACTTGAATTTCTCATTAGTATCATGAATCAAGGCTCTGTAGACCCTCTCAATGATAATTTGGGTCTGGGCCAGGGCTGTGTTATAGGTCTCCTCTGCAGATCCAACTGGATTTCTCATTAGTGTCATGAGTCATGGTTTCAGTGGCTATCCAGCATTACCTGAAATAGAAAGCCAAAAGGCGGGGGATTACAAAACAAAGAAAAACTGCTATAGTATTTATCAATACATTTTACCATGAGTAACTACTTAGACCGCTGTTCATACTCCCATGCAGGAAGAGGCAGTAGAGTGAGCAAGTGTGCCAGATATGGCAATCGTGTGCACTGCTGGGATGCTGGGCAGAGACATGGGTGATGCAAGCCATGCATCTCACAATACCTGGAAAGTGATGGAGTGTTAGCCCTTCCTACTGAGGTACCATTTACTCAGTGGACCAGAATGGGTGATACCTGCAACATGGATTCAATCTTTTGCTCCAAGTACCTCATGGAAATGTCCCTCCCCATAAAAGGCACACAAAATCTTATCTTGGTCGTGAGATGATACTAGAAAATAGATGTATTGATACACATGTATCAAGTGTACATCCAAGGACTTCTGCAGTATCCTTGAGGCAGAAGCATGAGAAATACCCAGCATGTCCCCAGTCTGTCTCTGGAAGGTCCCTGTAGCAAGTATAATGACTGCTATACAGACCTTGGTATCCACAGGAATAGGAAGACCATGCATTCTTTCAGTACCCCTGTGAGGGTCATACATACTCTGTGACATACGTATAATATCCCCTCCCACTCTAAACATATCAAGTATCTCATGATTGTCGAAATTATAGTGAGTTACCTCTGCCTATATCTCTGCTTTGTTGGGCAGCAAAGCAAACCCTGCTAAGTGCAAGTGGTTTTGGCTCAGCCAAGATAAGCAGCTGACAATAGGAAACAGCAAGGCTTGTTGCAAGTGACAGCATCTTCGCAAATTGATGAGTACATAACATAGTTGAGACTTCCCTTTATAAAATGTTTCTGTAGAGGATTCCTATTATGTTGTTGAATGTTTAGGTTGTCAAATGCCTAAATGTCAACACCTAAACATCAAACTCTCAAAACCGTGACCAGCCAATTCTGCAAATTTTTTTCCCAGGGAACAAGTTCGCTTGGCCATCATCAGGGATTTGCCCTTTTCCCCGATGTAGAGCGATCTTGGAGTTGGTATATTTAGTTGGGGGGGGTTGTGGGGGCATAGCACCTCATGTCGGGGGGTGCAAAGCCCCCCACTTGATTAAGGCTTAAAAGTATGCTTTTTTTTTTGTTGTTCGCCAAGCAAATTTTTTCATGTGGAAAAAACTTGAGTAATTGGCCGGTCGCCATTTAGGTGTCAACATTTAGGCATTCGACAACCTTAGTGTTCAACGTTCCAATATAGATCCTCAATAGACATTATGGAAAAGCAGGAAATCTTACTATAAACCACATATAAGTGAGAAAATGCTTCATTAGCATATATACTTTTACGTTATTCCTCATTTCATATCTCATTATGGCATCATTTGTTTATATTTTTTTTTTGTGGCCGTCACACTTTAAAAAGTGACCTCTATGGATCTCAGTTTGTCTGTGCTCATTCATGGACAGTTAGCCTTCACTCGTTCTTGTAATGACTATGAATACTATCATTAGATATCATTTATAACAGGCAGAGTACCCAGCAGTTCAACAGAGTTACAGCTTTACGTATGTTACATTCCCATTCCTATATTAAACATGACAAGCTCAGCTAATTGCTTTAGAAAAGAATATGTATAGGTATGCGCCACTTAACATCCTTCTGCACAATGTCCGACCACATTTATGTCTGTACTGTACTAAACGGATGTAAATGTGGTCAGACATTATGCAGAAGGATGTTAAGCAAAGTCTAATGTAAGGAATATGGTGTTCGATTAACATCCTCATTGCTTAACGTTCTGTGGGATAGAAATTATCCCAGAAGTTAAGTGGCACATACCTGTAATGTATAGGAATACAGATTTTTGGATACACTGTAGAAGACGTGAATGACAATTAGGTGCAGTCAGAAGCAAATAACAAGCCTTGATTTAGTTACTGGTTTGTTATTAAATGTTATCTCTCAGTGTCGTTTGCTAGTCTCTCAAATATGTTTAAATAATTTGTTCCAAAATTCAGTCAGTTTAACTTGTGATACCCACAGATGAATTGTTCTAATATGCTGGAGCACTTTTCCCAAAGCTCTTTTCTCCTATTGCTAAGCAAAAATGTGAGTTAATGATTATTTTACACTTGTTCTTAGATCACAGGGTGAGGTCCTTGCATTACCGTTTGCCTCAAAGTTAACCAATACCTTTTATATAGTGCTTTGTATCTTGCCTTTGATAAGAGTATAATTTCTCAAGCAGCAAAGAGAAAAGGTTGCTCTTTTGAAAAGGAAAACAGTCTTGCTGGCTACCCATATGTACAGCTGAAAATCTTCAAATTTTATTAATTTCATTTTGTAGTAGTTGAGTATTCTGTGAATGGAGTTTAACACCGTCATTCAAAGGCCACACTCTTCCCTCAGTGTTAGGACATTTCTACATTTTTTTTCTCATGAAATCTGAAGTCAGATGATTGGAAACAGTGTGGTGTCTTTAGCTTGACTAATATCGTATCCTCCATTAATTTGTTATATTTTATGAATTATAGGACTGGATCAGACAATAGTCCATAGTATTTATAAGCACAAGCATTTTATTATTGATTTCTGTATGGCTGAATGATCTAAATAGCATCTGCATGTTCAAATGAACTGTTCATGGAGATGCTCAGATAACATGTTTTTTTTTTAAAGACTGGGTTTATAATTGCTTCTGTAAAAGCAAGCTGGTGAATTCAGATATGTTATTCTTCAGTGAGAGTCATTCAGTTCAATAACGGCCAGGGAATGTTGTTTTAAAAACTTAGCATAGCAAAATAGAAACATATTTCATCATAGTTTGATTTCTGTGAATGCATGTAAATTATTTTACAGCCTGAAACCTGAAACAAAATGCAACTTTATAAGCATCTGCAAGGAGAAAGGATAAAAACAGTGGCTGTCACTCTTGTGAGTGGAAAGTTGCTTTGTTTAGATTTGTGCAGAGGAAGAGCCTTCAGTGAAATGTCTTTTGAGGACTTCTGTTGTGAGTACTTATGATCAGGGCCTGGTTGTTTCATACAGAGGTGTAGTTGTTTTTTATTAGCACTTGGTTCTAATTCAAGTACTGGGCCCCTGCTTCCCCAGCCCATCAATTGCAGAGCCATAAAGCCAAGCCAAGATAGCAAAAAAAAAATGTCTGGTCCTCCACCAGGACCCCATCTCTACCTATCTTCTACCTCAGCTTTTCAAGTGAAGAACATAAAAAAAAAAAAAAAAAAAAAAAAAGTGGTTGGTGAGAGAGTGAGACAGTGACCCACATTTCAGGAGCAAACCAGTAATACCTCTCACCCTCTTAATGAAATAAATCTAGAGAAAGCCTAAAACAGAGATGTGATGAGGATGAACAGGATTAGGAATCAGTAAATTAGAGGGTCAGCTCAGGATGGACGGTTTGGAAACAAAGTCAGAGAGGTGAGATTAGACTTGTGCTGAGGAGGGATGCTGGGTATATTGGGACGGAATGGTGAGGGTAAAACTGCCATGTAAGAGGAAAAGAGGTAGGCCTAAGATAAGGTTTATGGATGTGGTGAGAGAGGACATGCAGGTGGATGGTGTGACAGAGCAAGATGCAGAGGACATGAAGAAATGGAAACAGATGATCCCCGGTGGTGACCTCTAACAGGAACAGCTGAAAGAAGAAGAAGAAGATCCAAGGATTTCAGTGTAATAAGAAATGACAGAATAGGAGGAGAAATTGGTTATTGAACAGACAGAGGAAGTTCTATTAATATCAGAACTAAAATATATTACTTCATTTTTACTGGTTATGTAAGAGGTCTGTCAAAACAATGTGCCCACCAATAAATGGAGCTGTGGGGAATAGCATAGACCTTAGGTGGTGCCTAATGGAAGGAAGATTTGGATTGAGAGGCCACTTTAGGCATCAAATTTTGGGGTGTAGTATCCTGCAGGTAGGCAGCATGGACCATAGACTCCACACAACATAAGGCTTAGTCACTTAATGGTGTAAATATTGGTTTTAGGTGATTTGGTGAGGCATAGGTATTTGCCGGTTATAAGTGAGATGAAAACCAAGTATACTCCAGCCTATGTCAAAAATACATTTTAAGGACGGGTGGAGTCCCCACACCTCTGTAGCCAACTTGTTTGCCCAAGTAAAAGTCCAGCAGCCCTGAATCCATAAGCAACTTACCAGTCAGCATACAGTTATCCACACTGAGTTACCTTGCTTATCTCAGTTGAGTGAAAGCTGAGGGTAAAACCAATCAACCTACCAAATGTTAGCTAAGGACTGCAACACTGGATATGGTTTCACTGACAGGATGCATATTAGAAATGGATAACATGATGCTAGTGAGAAGACTGTATATCCAGTCTCTTGACCTTCAATCCAGACTAGTGAGAGTGAGTCTTCTAAAGGCAGTGAGATATGTTATTAGAATCACTGACAGACTCATGGCAATCAGACTCCAGAGTAAAGTTGGATCAATCTTCATGGCCATAGCAACTATTCTAGAGCAGAGAGATGATGTCAAGGAAATCAGGGCATTTAGGCCACAGATTCAATACTTCCTTGACAAAGCAGTTAAAAAAGAGTTGGCCTTGATAAAGGGTGAGTGGAATGTTCATATCAGTACAGCCTAACCAGATATTAGGGTTGCTTGGGTCCACATGTGTGAGACAAAAGGAATAAACCAATCTGTAATAGAGATACAGCATTGTTTACCTTCCTAAATTAAAAGTATCAAAGAATGAAGCATAGACTACATGTTATTTCATGTTTTTTGGACTTATAGAAAGTTTTTTACACTGTGCCACGTAACTGCCTACAGAAAGGTTTAACAAAACTATAAATGAATACAGCAATGCTAAACTGATTCAGAAATTGTCTAGAACAAACACTCTCAACATCTCCTGTCAAAAGATACCTACTCCAACTACCTTTCTGTTATGTGGTTGTAACACAATGTTCCACCCTAAATCCATTATTTTTTAATATATCCGTTAATGATATGTACAAGGTAATCAAAGAAACTATTTTAAAGGGATGAAGCCTAGATGGTCAGCTAAGCACAGCACTTTTTCTGAGCTCCATAAAATTAATATAATAGACAGGAATTAGACTAATATATATATATATATATATATATATATATATATATATATATATATATATATCCTTACATTTTATAAAATCTAGTTAGTAATAGTCTAATCTTTAACTTTACAAACGTTGACGATTTTTTTCCAAACAATTCCTGTCAAATTATTTGAGAATAAACTTGAAGGAAAATGAACAGCTCCAATTCTTTTCAACCTGATGCTGCACTGAGGAAAGAAGTACAGCTGGTGTCTTCCACTCTACAGTCACTATCACTGAAGATAGATGACTTCCAACAAAAGCTGGAGAAATTAAGTGACAATAGTTCCAAACAAAATAGAGATTTTAGAGACCTTTTTCAAGAACATCAAAATAAAATAATGTAAATGGAGACAGCTATAAGCAACATAAATGGAAGATTAAAGGAGGATGAAATACTCAAAGACTTTCTCCTCAAACAAAACACATAGCTAATGAATAAAATTGATGATCTTGAAAATCAGGAGAGACAGTGTAATATTTGAATTTTCAGAGTACCAGAGAAAACAGAAGGTGAGAACGTGATTTAAATTTTTAATAATTGGATTCCCAAAATTTTAGACTTGCAAGAAGGGCTCTCATTTGGTATAGAAAGAGCTCATTGGAATACTGGTATGCCAGTGCCCACATCCCCCACAGCAACACTGATTTCTATTGATTTAAAATTCCTCTCTTATCTTGATAAGGAACTAGTGTTAAAAACAGCTAGGGGGAAAGCCCATTAAAATTTAACAAACACCCCATCAGATTTGACAATGACTACTCTGTGAGAATTCTGGAAATGAGGAAGAAATCTTGGCCACTGGTTAAACATCTGAAACAAAACTACGTTAGAGTCCAAGTATTGTATCCAGCAAAAATCAAAATGCACCTTTCTTCTGGTACAAGAATCTTTAATAACCTGGATGAAGCTATCTCCTTTATAACAAACAGTAACCTAATAACCATCCCAGAGGATATATATGGTCTTTTCTCTGTCTTCTTTAAAGAGAACATCTGAGAAAAATACATGGAATTATGTCAAAAAGATGAAACAAAAAACTGTTAATTAATGCTGTTTAAATATCATTTAACACACAAAGCAAACAGTTAACTTACAGCAATAATATTAAGGTGTTGTTTTAAAAAGTTTAATTTCATTGCATATTGAGATATTTTACAGCCAAAAAGAAAACAAAAACAAAACTGAGTTGATTTCCAAATCTAGTATGTACAGCTGCTTCTTTAAATGAGTCGGGGGAGGGCTCCATGCTGCATACATGTATAAATCTTTAATATTAAAGTAATAATGCAGCTTGTTTAACCAACTACATAATATAAAGTGCCACAATAACTTAATTCCATTAGATTATTTGTTTTTTTTTTATTTATTTAACCTTAAATGCTCAATTTAATGTTTTATTAATGTTAGAGTAGCTGTTAGACTGTCTGAAACTGGGAAACAGCCACTATTAAAATGGCACCATTTTTTTAGCTTTATTTTTCCTTTTTTTATCTCACTAAGTCATTTTATACTCAAATAATGTTGTTTAAATTCGAGGTGAAGATTTTTCTTACCTGGAGATGATCCTCAAGCTGTTTTTAAACTGCCTTGTCTTCACTAAGGCTTCTGGAAGCTGTTGGTCTGCACTGCTATATTGTACCCTACAGAAAGTGTAGAGAACAGTGATAGAGATGCAACCTTAGCTTCAAACTTCCTAATTAAAGCTGAAGATTCTCAGACTGTTACATTTAAGTATGTTTAGTGTTGCCACCTCTCCATTTTTTTTCAGGACTATCCAGAAATCAAATTGATTCTCTGGTAGACTGGAAAACACTGTACAAACTCTGGTAAAAAAAAAAAAGTAATGTCTTTTGGCTTTTCCCAGTTAAGGGTCGACACAGCAGAACTCCAGTCTGCTCATGATTGGCAGTGGATTTTTACGGTGCAGAGTTAGTTACCAGCCTGACACACAACTTTCAAGGAAAGCACACCCATTCATGCACGCACCTACCTGTATGTCTTTAAATGTCACTCGACTGCGGAGAGGACATGCAGACTCCACACAGAAGGAGCTCCAGCTGAGAATCGAACAGGAGAACCTCTTGCTTTGAGGTGACAACACTAACCACTGCACCACCGCAGCACTTACTTTACAAGCTCTGGTATTCTGTTTCAAAAAGGAAACAGAATATCAGAGTTTGTTAACCGGTATTCTGTTTTAAAAAAGCAAACAGACTATCAGTGTTTGCTAAATCAGCTGATTTACTATGTTTTTTTACAGAAAAGCATAGTAAGTCGACCGAAAGCAAGCATCAGGAACGGCAAAAGAGGGTATTCCTGTCAGATGATGCCACAGTGACGGCACGAAGTGGGTGGAATGTGGGCAGGTGAGAAGGTGGGAGTGGGGTGGGGTTGCATTTGATATGAGGGGTGTGGCCTTACTTCGGTTTTAGCCACAGTGAAAGGCGGCAACCCTATGCTTCATTATTGTGGGGACAAGAACATGTGTGAGATGGGCCTGGATTCCACTGTCAAACAGTACTTGTCAGAATCTTTTGCTGACAGATCTTAAGATGAATAAGCCCACGGTTAAATGTGATTATGATACTGTAAATAGCTGCACTAAGATAATGGCCTCTGATCCAGTCCAGTCAGCAGACTTTGGCAATATAAAAGCTTTTATAACTGTAAGAATCTTGAGCAAGAAAAACATCTAAAAATCATATGACTTTTATGAGGTGAATAAAAGGTGTAAACAACTAGATTTAATGTAGATTAAAATACATAAGGTGACCTTTAAAGTCATTGGTGGTAAACTTAAAAACTGCAAGCATTGTTAATATAACCTAGTTAATGATATATAACTTGTTTCTCTATTACAAAGTTTTTTGTGATTTCTCTATTATATATTAAACATCTAAAGTGGCTACACTCCAACTGAGATTAACAAGAGCAAGTTAAGAAGACCTTGCAGAAGTAAAATAAATAATTAATAGTTGCAAGATGTATAGTTAGAATACAACACTTTATTATCTCCATCTATCTCCATCTACATAGAAGATGAAATAGTGTAATGTAAAAAAGTTTGTTTTAATAATATAGGAAATTTAATAATCATCAGTAACCTTTACTTAACAATGCTTAGTAGCTATATGACGCTGCATTATTACCATTATAAGAATAGCCTATATGAACTTTTCTTTTAGCAGTGTTGGTGAACAGTCAACATTAAGCACATTTTACTGTAGTCACCTCACTTTGATTTGGTCATTCACTACATCTTGTTACAAATAATATAGATAACAATGTATTCAGCCTTTTAAGTCTATAAAAATAAATGCAGATCAACTTTATCTACTCATCTAAACAAAATGTACTTTAATATATTTCACTGAGGTAACTGCGAAGCCCCTTAATGTTAACCTAAGATAAATCTTTGGGAGCTTTTACTCTTACATCCCACTTTTACTTGATTAGAACAATATATATGAACAAAGGATTAGAGTGTTGATGAATAACTATACTCAAGCAATTGTTTATGCATTTTGTATACACATATTACACTGTCCCAAATATTTTTACAAAAGTTGTTGTTTAATTAACATGTTTTTAAATACAAAATGAGAGACTTTCGGTTAGACTGACATATACACTAACTAGAGCTAAATGTCTGAGCCAGGCCACGATACTAATATATATATATATATATATATATATATATATATCTGTGTGTGTGTGTGTGCACGAGTCTTTTGAAAAAAAAAACTATATATATATATATATATATATATATATATATATATATATATATATATATATAAAAAGGGGCACACAACTTCCTTTTTACCTATTCATTCTTGGATAGCATAATTAAAATATTAATTCTTATTGACTCTAGCTATTAAAGATTTTGCGCTTGTTTTAAACTCAATTGATCTCATATAGTAATTCATGTCAAATATAGGAACCTCATCATCTAGTATTACATATATAACTTAAGATACTAATATATGTGCATTTCTCCTTTTTCCTCACTACATTTTAATAACTCAGTGGAAACTGGTCAATCAATTGTGTGTTTACAGCACAAGTCTCTTTACTAGTACATTTTAGAGCTGATAGGTATGTTCATGATGGTTTGGGAAAGCAGTTTGATTGATTTTTATCTCATCTTTCAAACTGGGAATGTTTTTAATTCCATGCATGTGTTGAGGAAATACATTATTTGTTTCTCTATCTTTTAATATGATTATTTTGTTGTTTCTTTATGCAGTTAGGCCTGAATATAATACACTACACATCATATTCACAGTTACAATTCTTGCAAACATGTCACTTAATTAATTTTTTATTGGATGCTTTGAGATAATAAAATCAATTATTACTGACCATTAGATAAATTACTCCTATAACTCACAATGTCTTTGTCTTTAGCTTAAAGGAGAGAAAGTTGCCCAACATAAATCAAAAAAAAAGAAATAAAAAAAAGGCAAAAGGAAGGAGAAAAACACTCCAGCTTGGAAGCAGTAACCATGTTCAAGCTTTCTTTATTGTTGTTGCCACAAAACACCATACTAACATTAATGCTTCACTTAATGCATTTTCATTTCTACTAGACTTCGCCAGATATCACAAACTGTCTCTTAATTTCCTCCTTATATATAGCCCATCAACAGTTTGTCCAATAAAATCAACCCTTTAATTCAACTCACAACTAATGAACATTAAATACAATAAATATAATTCTAACCTTATTTGTACATTTTTTAAAACACCCTAAATAAAGTAAAGATAAATAAATTAAAAATAAATGACGAACGCTATTCATCACCTACTCATTAAAACTTTCCAAATGTGTAAATTGTAATTATGAATGTTTACTCAGTTCTTCCAAAATACAAAAGTATTAAAATTCTTAATAAGTGTACCAGCAACCTTCAGTGTATTCATAATCAGTGTTAGCCCTCCATATAGTGGAAAAATGTAATTATTCATTTAAAAATAACCAAAAAAAAAATAATAATAAACTAATAAAAGTAGAACAGTTTACATGCATGTTAATTTCTAGGCTTTTAACCAGATTTTCTATAACAATTACACCTATTAATAATTTAGAGTCAAAACATGATAGTTATATTCATATTTATTGTTAAAGCCTATCAAACATAGAGCAACTTAAAACTATGTTCAGCCTGTTATAACTTTGCAGCTCTCATTTTCAAAAGAGGGGTAATAGAAATACTTTTGTTAAGGCTTGGGAATCTGTTGGCTTCCAATGTGATTTGCCACCATAACTCTCTGTATTCAATTCATGTTTCGCACGGCCCTCCTCTTAAATCATTCTGTATGTCTCCTAATATAAAAAACAAAAACTTAGTCCCTGTGTAACTCTTAGTGTGTTTGTGCAAAGCATTTTTCTTGTTTTTAGACTGTATGTCATAATAATGTTCATATATTCTTCTCTTGAGCTAACATTTGGTTTCCCTATATAGAATGCTTTGCAAACTTCACATACTGCTAAATAGACTATACCAACCATGTTACAGTTAAAATATTTCTTTCCCTCTATTCTTTTATCCCTACTTCATATATAAACCACTTCCTTGTTTAAAATGTATGAACATTAAGCACATGTTCCACACTTAAATACCCCTTTTTTCCTGACTTGTTTGTTATATTTTTCTATTCTTGTGTTTCTCCAGAATATCCTTTAAATTCCGTGCCTTTCTAAATATAGTTTTAATTGGTGTCTTTACAAATTTGTTTATATCCATTAATGCAATAAACCTATCCCACTCTCTCTCTCTATAATGTTTTTAACATTATTAGCATTTCCGTTAAATTCTGTTACAAAAGTTCTATTATATAAGTTCTCTGTTTGTCTATTTGTTTCCTGTCCATCCACTACTTCTCCTATTATATCTTCTGCTAAAATACACTAAAACTTATCATTTCTTCCCCTTTGTACTTCATTTCTAACCTCTTTTATTAGCCACTCAGGGTATCCCCTCTCTATGAACAAGTTCTTTAGGAAATTACATTCTACTTCAACATGTTCTTTGTTAGATGTCATTCTACTGCATCTAACGTATTGACCTTTTACTACACTTCTTTTTTGGTGGGGTGTTGAGTACTTGTATAATGGAGATAGGAAACTGAGAAAGTTTCTTTCTATATAATTTAGATTTCAACCCAGCATCAGTCTTAAGTATAGATACATCTAAATAATTTCATCTGTCATGAGAAAAATTGTATGTAAATTTTACAAAATCAGTGGTCTCCTCCAATTAGACCAAAAATGATTTAAGTTCGTCAATTGAAGATATCCAAAAACTACAGAATTAATCCAGGTACCTTTTATAAAGTACCCAGTAATTTTTGTATTATGAATGATGAATATGTTTTTCTTCCCATGCTCCTAAAACTGGTTGCATAAGTGGAGGCACATGAGGCTCCCACAGCAGCACCCTTTATTTGCTGGAAAAATTCTCCACCAAAATAAATATAATTAGTCTTCAGTACTAGTTCAATTAAATTCTGACAAACAAGAAAGTCATTATGTCATAATTTTTTATTTTGTATTAAAGCTTCCTTAAACAATTCCATTCCTTCATCATGGGGGATACTTGAAAAAAGATCAATGATGTCAGTAGTAACACATACAACATAATTTCTGTACATATCTTTTTATACACCTTAAAAAGTCCCAGGAGTCTTTAAGTATCGCACTTTCATTAACCCAGAAGTTTTTTAACATCTGTTTTTGAGCCCTCTGCAGCTACTATGGGTCTTAAAGGTGGATCATTAGCATTATTATGTATCGTGGGTATTCCAAAGATGGACAGGATCCTAGGTCTTTCATTTCTCATATAATTATAGCTGTCATAATTAATTAACTCTTCCATCAACATGTCCTTCATAGCCAAGTTAATTTTATGGTAAGAAATATTTATTTAATTTCTTGACACCCTATTCTTCTTGTTAGTGTCTCCTAAGATGTCATACATTTTCCCATCATACAATATTGTATCCATAATAACTGCCCCACCACCTTTGTCTGGTTTCATTACCCTAATTTTGTCATTGTTACTGATTTCTTCCAAAAGCTTATTTTCTCCAAATGTGAAGTGCATTTGCTTCATCTAGTTTGTGTGTATCATTAACATGCTCTCTCATGCTTTCCTTCAAAGACCTATTGGTCTTCCAAGTGTAAAAGGAGCTACATACTGAGCATTATGCAATATACGCTAACTTCTTGCTGGAGCAACTAGGTATTAAATTAAAACTATACTCAATATGTGTTGAAGGATGTATAAAGAATGCATTGCTTTTCACATATTTACAATAGTCACAAGCTCTGTAGGGGAAAGTGCCCAGCCTACCATGTAGTTATTTCCTTTGCACTCTCACTTTATCACACAGTAATCACTTGAGAGGTGTTTTGTTCTTAAAATGAAATTGAGGTTTGTCTCTCACTATTGCTTTGATCCTCTTATCAGACATCAAAATAGGCCAATTCCTTCTAATGAGTATTAGTGTCACTTGAATAAAATATTGAAAGCAGAACTTCTCATGTGTTGCATAACATTTTTTTTTCAAAACAGGTTTATTGTTTTAACATATAAGAGAAATATCATAACAATTTTATACAAGTAATTAAAAATAGGTATTATTATAATATTCAACAAAACAACTAAAGTATTTACAAAGACATCCACTACAATCAGATCAATTAATTAAACTAAAATACCATGCTATTGAAATTAAAATTTTTTTAACAAATTTTGTAAATTATCCCATACAATATAATAAGATGTTTTTCTATTTGTTCTTGTCCTAATTGTGTTTATTTCCATATGGCACACTATATTCATAACATTTTTAAATTCATTGAATGAAGGAGGTGTATCTGAAATCCAATTTCTAGTTATCATTTTCCTAGCCACTGCTAGAATAGACCATAACAAGGGAAGCTTAACCTTTTTAACACTTTGAGGTACAGGTGTGTTGAATAATATAAGAGATTTAGAAATAATGAAATTATCTGTAAAAGAGCCTGCAAAAATTCATTAATTGACTTCCAGTATTCTTTCAATTGTATACAGTCATAAAACATATGAGCCCAGTCAGCATTAATTTCTACATTACATCTCTTACATAAATTATCTTTATTATTTATTTTATTCATCATCAAAGGTGTATAAAAAGATCTATGTAAAAATGTCCATGTATAAAGTCTCCAGACAATGGAAGACATAGTTCTATAGGCAGATTCCAATATATATTGTTTATCTTGTTGATTTGGTGGGTCCCCATTAATAGAAGTGAAATAATTCCAGTATGAATCTACACTGAAAAAAGTTTCTTGTCTGATAATTTTATGTATGTATGAAAGTTTACCTTTATCAGAAACTTTATGTTGTAAATTTAATATCAAGTAATCAATCAGTGTTGGAATAGATTCTTTAACTGTTATAGACATTAGATCTATTTTATTAATGAGATGTTGTCTAAAGCTCTGAACCTGTAACCAGCAAGTTTCTCTTAGATCAAATTCTTGTTTTAAGAAATCTAGATTTTTAACTTTATTATCAGATATCAACTGATACCAGTACTTTAGATCATTATCTATAGCTAAATGAGTTCCATCAGAAGTAGATGACAAAAGCATACCCTGAGTATACATTATAGGGAATACAATAAAATTCCATTCCCTATACTTAGGGTGCATGAATATAAAGTTACAATAACTAATAATAATATTTAATGGGTAACAAACCATATGTTTAGGTGTAATATGTGAAGTACAAAATTCCTTTAGTAACCATAACATGGAGTTATTTACAATCATATTTTTATGTGTTAAGGAGATTTTCATGAAGTGCATACTAATTAGCTCCCAATAATCTTTCCATTTTGTGACATATGACTGATCTATTAATAAAGTAATAACTTTTACAATAGAAGAGATAGTATATAAATTAAAGTCTGGAAAAGAAATACCCCCTGAGACCAGCTATTAGTATGTTTCTTTAATGCAATCCTAGGTCTATTAGGTGCCCATAGGAAATTTAACATTAGTGTATTCAGTTTCTTGATAATTATTTTTGTAGGTGGAAGTATTATTGATTGTATTAAGTATAAAATCTTGGGGAATATTATCATTTTAATAATTGTAAGTCTCTCCTCCATAGTAAAAAACATATTATTCCAGGTATTAAAAGATTTTGTATATTAAGAAAACAGGTATTATAATTATTATATATAATAGATTTAATATCTTTAGATAGTATTATACCTAAATAAGTTATCTGACCTGAATTGGGTACATATTTAGTAAAATCACTAATGATAATATTTTTTCGTGTATATATAGGTAGTATTTTAGTTTTTTCTTCATTGAATATTAAACCAGAAATACTTTTAAAATTCATCATGTTATCAAATAGAGACTGCATAGAAGAATTAGATCCTGCTGATGTAATTAGAACATCATCTGCAAAAGTTGAATTTTGGATGTTGTATTTTCATCTATTTCAAAACCCTCTATGTCAGTACTGTTTCTGATCAAATTAGCCCAAGGCTCCATTACTAAAGTGAATAATAGTGGAGAAAGTGGACATCCTTGTTTTGTACCTTTAAGAATGGGTATTTTTGTGAAACATATGTTCCTACCTTAATATAAGCCAACGTTCCTTTGTATAAATGCTCAATTAGATTTACAAATGCATCTGAGAAGTTTGTGCATTTCATTAAGGTAAACAGATAGTCCCAACTTACTGAATCAAATGCTGAACTTATATCAAGACTAATAAGTGTTAAATCTTTCTTTTTCCTATTTGCAAAATCTATTAATGTTAAAGTTCTTCTTATATTATCAAAAGTATTTCTATTTACAATGAAGCCTGTCTGATCTATATCTATAATGCCGGAAATGATTGTCTTCAATCTATCAGCAAAGATACTCATAAACATTTTATAATCAACATTAAGTAATGAGATGGGCCGATATGAAGAACATCTAGTTGGATCTTTATTAGGTTTTAAAATTGGCGAAATAAATGTATATTGCCAAGATGGGGGGGGTTATTAACTCAGTTTGGGCCAAAATAAAAACCTTATGTATTAATGAATATGTACTTTTAGAAAGGATTTTATATATCTCTGGTATAATACCATCTTTACCTGGTGCTTTGTTTGATTTAAGCTTATTTATTTGTGTAATAACTTCTGTATATGAAATACTCTTGTCCAATAGTTTAATCTGTTGTTTATTAAGCTTTTTATTCATGTTTGTGGTTATAAACTCCTTTATTTTATCTTTAGGTTCCATGTTAATGTTATTATGGTTAATTTTGTGAAAGTGATTTCTAAATTCATCTAGTATTTCTGGTATACTAGAAACATTCTTCTTTTTCCTTAGAGAAAAGATTTATTTGATATGGTTTTGTTTATTCAACCTTTTTGTTTTATTTTTAAGTCTATGTAAGTATTTGGGGCTTATTGAATAAGACAAAAACTTGTATTTCTCTATAAGTTATTTTAACTTTATGAGTTAAAATTTCTTTGTATTTCTCATTTAGTTTGTTTATTTCTTCAATAACTTTCTTGTCCATAATATTTTCTTTATTATTATGTTTATAAGAGTCTAATTTACTTTGGATATCTAACAATTCCTTATCCCAAGATTTCCTTTTATTATTATACCATCTGATACTTTGTCCATATAGATATGATTTTAAGGCATCCCAAACATAAACAATGGAGACTTCAGGAGTATTATTTATGTCTAAAAAATGTTTTACTTCTGAAAGTATATATTCTTAATAGTCTTTTAGTTGAGTTAAGTATGCTGGTATCCTTTTGATCTGAACATTATGAGTATTTTTTATCATGAATTCAAAAACAATTGAATTATGATCAGATATAGGACATGAAATGATTTTGGAATTAATTAAATCTGTTACCATCTGGTTAGAAATAAAGACCCTATCTATTTTTGAATAAGTTTTGCATCTGTTAGAAAAAAAGGTGTAAGGTAATGATTTTGAATCTATCTGATTATTAATATCATTCAAATGATAAGAATTAGCAAAATCATTTAAATGTTTTGCATTAGATGTAATTCTTCTTTTCCCTATAGTGGTAGTATCACTTTCATGTAGTATACAATTAAAGTCACCAGCTAAAATAATATCTCCTATAGAGAATGATATGATCTTATCAAGATGATATTTCACTGTATTAATACCAATTCCAGGTATCCAATATACATTAATTAAAGTGTAAGTCTTCCCATTAATTTGTATTGTAACCATACAAAACATTCCTTTGTCATCCTGATAAGACTTAATGGTTTTAGGAATGGGCATACTTTTATTCCATAAAATAGCCACTCCTCTTTTTTTCTGAGTGTGCTCTGAACTAACCAATACTGTATATTTGTTTGTGGCTAGTTTATCAATATCTTTTTCAAGAGATGGGTTTCTTGCAGGAAGACTAAGTTGGCCTTATGTAAATTAATGTATCTTATTAGACTTGCCCTTTTACATGGATTATTCAATCCATTAATGTTTAAAGAAATTCCTTTTAAAGATGTCATTTGGCATTTTTAAAACTTAAGAATCTTATGATCAAAATAACAAATAACAAGATAAGTAATGTTACATCTCCTCCTTTAGGTGTACCTTTAAATATAGCTGTATTTATTGAATCTCTTATGGGATTTCGTATAGGATTCAATTTTGTTTGTAGTGACAATGAATGTACAAACTATATTGTGGATGTCAAAACTATATACAAATAACAATGAACAAGTGAAAATGATGTAAGGATTAAACCTTGCATCCAGCCTGGAGTTATAAACTCCAACTTAGAGTAGTATTTACCACTCAAGTTAACCCCCTACCATAAGCAGTAGTACCTCAGCTACCACCTTATCAATTTAATACTAGTTATATTTAACTGAGGTTAACAGTTTTCAATTCAATTATCTAGCAAGACAAGACTACACATTTGGTAAAACAGCATCATATAAACTAAAATAAACCTTTTTTTTTTTTTTTTTTTAAACTGTTCATACTACTATATACATCCATGTAATATAAAACACTTATATTCAAATAGCATTCAAATAATCTTGATGTTAGAAATCAAGAGGAGAGAACAATAAGTTCTAACATTCATTTAAATCAAAAACTTTGGCTAATATGATTCAGACATTACATATATTAAGATGCATCTATTTTCTGTCATGTAAATGCAATTAACAGCTTCCAAAAAAAACCTTGAATTGCTTGTATATGAGCATTTACTCAAACTCATTATTGTCAATAGAATAAAATATTGTATTCACAGAAATTGTTATAAATCATACTGCATAGTTATGCAGATTCTCAGAAACACTTATATACATATATACACACACACACACACACACACACACACACACACACACACACACACACACACACACACACACACACATATATATATATGTATATATATACACACACACACACACACACATATATATATATATATATATATATATATATATATATACACACATACACACACACACACACACACACACATACACACACACACACACACACATATATATATATATACATACATACACACACACATACACATATACATATATATATATATATATATATATATATATATATATATACATATGCATACACACACACACACACACACACACACACACACACACACACACACACACACACACACATACACACACACACACACACACACACACACACACACACACACACACACACACACACACACACACACACACACATACACACACACACACACACACACACACACACACACACACACACACACACACACACACACACACACACACACACACATATATATATATATCTGATCTCACTGAGTTGTGTCCTTACTGAGCACTATCTTACTTGCTGTCCCTACAATAAATCTGTCTGCTTTATACAAAATAATGCACAGCAAACACATTTTAGTAACCAGATTTTACAACCATGCTATACTACTGCTTTAAAATATATCACATGACAATTTCTTCCAGTATAGAGTTATACAATTATTTATGCTTGTCAATCAGATGAATTAAATGAGTTATAGTAATGTATATGTTTGGAACATAAGTTTTAACACAGATTATTAAGCTGCTGTTAAGTAGATTTTCAAAAACACTTGAATAAATGTTTCATTTTCTATGCCTTCTTAAATAAGACATTTACTTACTACAAGAAACTGTATCATTTAAATTCATTATAACTGACATATTTTATGAATTATAACATAGATATTTAAGTAATTATATAAAATAACTCACATTTAGATGTTAAAGAGTTCATTTTCCTTCACATAGTCGCATTTGTATCATTTCTATTTCCTGGTAGAGTGTCATTCCTGAATCTGTGATGTGTCAGTGTGATATCTAGGTCAAAGGTGAGACTAGCTGCTTTCAGCTTCTTTGTGAGAATTCTGAGAGTTGAATCTTTTGAAGTAGCTCATGGACACTGTGCATGAGACAGCCCACATCCCAGATTGTCTCTCTTAACATTTTGGCGGGAAACTTATTAAAAACTAGTGACAAACATTCATTTAGCAGTGTAAATGCATCTAAACATGACAAAACCTTCACAATATATTTTACAGGTTATTACAGCCTCTATGTAAGTGAAATTAAGCCCAAAATTATTAATAAGTAATAAAACTCAATATTTTTGTCCCAACTCAATTTTTATGCAAATCTTATTATTTACTGTGTCTATATGATCAAAAGCATTTCTATATATTAATAAAGAAAAGAAAAGAGAGTAGAAAGTAAAAGGGTGTAAGGCAGAAATAAAAAATGTAAGAGAAAGCTATAAGAAGTATATACAATGGAATATTACTTACTGTTTATATTAATAGAGTTAAAAATAAAACATAGTATTTACTATTATTTAGTTCTAATTATTATTAGTTAAAGCATGACAGATTATTTACAAACAAGCATAAGCAGTGTAATCAAGAAAGTATAATTAGGAATAACATTTGAAGAACATATAAACTTTTTACAAGGAATAAATATGTTATTATTCTATTAATCATATTTTCATTACTCTTCTCTCCTGCCCTCCCCACCCTTTACCCACTACATAATCTAAATAGAATGTCATTGTTTAAACAAAGAAAAGAAGAAAAGGAGAAGAAAAAAAAAAGATAAAGAAAAAAATGTATCAAATTACTGACCTTACTTCTCCTTTTCAGAAAGAGAAACAAGTTGAATCACAACTTGCCATTAAATCTCCAGATATTTTGACTAGTTATGAAACAAAACATTTCTTTTCACACAGAGAATAACTTTGATGAAATCTTTTTCAAAATATTTGTTGCTTCTTGGAAATGCAGGAACTATATTTAAAAAGATTAATAATTTAATAAAATGATGAGAGAAAAAAAAAACCTAGAACAAATCATTTGTTTTTTAGTCTCTTCTTCTTCTCTGAAGTCTTCCACGAAGTTTCAGTTGCCAGTCTCTTTAATGAAGGACTAGCCCATTCCATTTCTTCTATTTTATCCAAAATCTTATTTTTTTTGATAAACAGTAAAGCAGAGTCTAAGTCATCGAAAATTTTAGGATCATCAGGAAGGAAGATTTTAAGCTTGGCAGGAAACAGAAGGTATGTTTTAAACTGTGCTTTTTTATGCTCCCTTATTAGTGGCAGAAAAACTTTTCTTTTAGCTATTACCATGGAAGAATAGTCATTGTCAAAACGCACAGTTGTCTCATTAATCTTAACAGGAGCTTTAGCCCAAGCAGATTTAAGAACCATTTTTTTATCAAAAGATGATAGAAATCTAACTATAACTGATCTAGGATAGTTTTTGTTAGAGTTAGTATTAGCTATAGATCTATGTGCTCTTTCGATACCAAAAGAGAATGCTTCTGGTAAGTCTAAAGTTTAAGGGAGCCATGTTGTTAAAAAAGAAGTAACATCGTTACCTTCAATATTTTCTGGCAGTCCAAAAATCCTAATGTTATTGCGCCTAGATCTATTTTCCAGGTCATCCAGCTTTGTTTGTAAATGTGTATTTTGTTTCAGCAGAAACTCAATGTTGATTTCCTTTTCTTGTATTCTATTTTCCATGTCATTCACAGCTTCTTCTATACCTGTCATCTGGATCTTCTATTGTTGCAGGTCTATATGTAACAAGTCTATTTGTTTTGTAGTTTTTTCTATGAAGGTGTCTATTTTAGTATCCATTTTATCCATCTTAGCAGTAAGTTGCTGGATTATAATTATCAGAGACTGAAGTTCTTTCTTGATGCTGGAGTCTTGAGAATTTGTCTTACTGGAACTCATTTCAGACTGATAAACTGACAGGAAAATTTCCAAAGTGATTTCTGACAGGAATATTGTTAAGATTTCCTTTCTTTTTTAGATATAGTTCAAGAACTATATAAAACAAACATATTTAGAAAGAAAATTACTTCAAAAATTAATTTTTTAAGTAATTAATTCCTGTCAGTGTGATGAAATTGGTGGAGCTGAAGAAATCTGCTGCTATCCTGTGTTCATCATTGGCCACGCCCCCCCGTTGCATAACATTTGAGATGATCATTTCCCCACTGAAGCTGAAAAGAAAGGTCTCGCTCTATCATGCCTTAGAAATCCTATTTCATTCCTCATGCTCTCCACTTCTCTAACACTATATCACCTATCCTAATATTCCTGTGCTAAAACATCTATATCATGTTTAAAATGGTCATCTTTATTACTAATCTGTGATGCTCACATCCCTTGTCCTTTGAAAATATTCTTATAGATGTACCCATAATGCATACTATAAATGTTGTTCTTATGACATGGTTTCCTATACAGACTCATAATGAATGACAAATGACTATATTTATTTATTATTTGTTTATTTATTTATTTATTTATTGCATTTGTTAAACAGGATAGTCTATTTGGCCTAGGTGAGCCCATTTTCAGTAGAGGCCCAGGGATAAAAATCTCCACATGACATTAATAGTACATACAAGAAAAAGCGTTGGTACATCAGTAGCATTTTTGCCTCACAGCAAGAGGTTCTCCTGTTCGAGTCTTGGCTGGAGGGCCTTCTGTGTGGAGTCTGCATATCCTCCCCGCTGTTGAGTGGCCTCCGAAAGACATGCATGAATGGGCGTGCCTTCGCTGAAGGCTGGGCGTCGGGCTGGCAACTCGGCACCATAAAAATCTACTGCCAATCATTAGAGGACCGGAGTTCTGCTGTGGCGACCCCTAACCGGGAAAAGCCGAAAAGACAAACAGCAGTGTATATACAGTCTCAATGCAGGGAAATAAATATTAAACACAATGGTGCACGTTATTTACAAACATTACGCATCGACATCGTGTACAATTTGATCATTGAGGGTGGAGTTAGTCAGGTAGGGTAGTAGTTTTGATTGTTACTTGCTGGAGTTTTGTAGGCATAAGCAGTTGAATTCAACAAGTCATAGAGAGCTCCTAAGTCATGATATTGTAGAGGGATATAGTAGTGGATCAGGTGTTAGGAGGTACTATTTTGGCACAAGTACATTCCCAGAGAGAAGAGAGGTGCAAGCTGAGAAACTTCTTAAAGAGAGCAGGATTACTGATTATTCTGATATTTCTGTATTTTAACATCAAGAAAATTTATCTCTTCCTCAGATGAATTTGATGTACATTTAAAAAAACAGTAGTAGTATGAAGATAATCTACAAACTCAAAGAAGCTATCAGACATTCCTGCCCACAGCAAATAATATCATGCACAAATCTCCTATAGAACTTGATTTAGGGAGCAAAAGAATTATTTGATAATACCTGATCCATTTCCCACTGGGCCATGAACATATCGGCATAGCTGTTGGCACAGGATGTGCCCATAGGCACACTAGACCTTTGTCAATAGTAGTCATCATCAAATAAAAACACATTATTTCTTAATATTAATTCCAATAATAAACAGATCAGATCTATTTGTTTTGTACTATATTGTCTGTTGTTCACCAAAAATATCTTAACTAGGTTTAACCTTGCTTGATTTGGTATAATGGTAAAGAGTGAATTAACGTCTAGTGTTACTAACAAAATGTCTTCACTACTTGTATTCTCACATTTAAAGACTTACAAATTCTGTAAGAACTGTTTAGTGGCATGAAGTACTGTCTTTGTACTATCCATGGAAGATCTCAAATGTTTCTCGACAAATATCAATAGAGGTTCCATAAACCAACCCCTTCTGAACACAATCGGCCTCATGTGTGGTATCTGCAGATCTTTATGTATTTTAGGGAGAACCTGAAAAATCAGTTCAAGTGATTTCTCAACCATGAGATACTTATAAATATCCTAACATATATCATTGTTCAATAAGTAATCATATAGTGTTAGATATGCTGACCTAGTCATGACTTCAGTGTTCCTCCTATAAATAATAGAATATACATCTGCATCAGATAATGATTGCATAGCAGCAACATAAAAAGGTTGCTCTATAATTACTGTCACTCTGCTCTTGTCTGCCAGGGGAATCAAAATACTATTATCATGCTGAACTTCAGTTAAAGCAACATATTCAGACTTATTCAAATTATGAAATTTCCTCATGGTATTATTTTGATATAACTCTCTGGACAGATCTGTTTCACAAACATTACAAAAGGCTTCTAAAACTAGATGTAGCATGGGATTAAAATTACTGGGTTTCTTAAAAGTATTACTCACATTTCTTAAGCATAACATTTCGTGCAAACAGTTTCAAGTTTATAAAAGTGTCACTAAAGCCTGCCTTAAAGGTTGAAATAAATGATAGGCCCTTTTCTAAGACAGAGATCTGAGAATCTGCAAGGGTTTTAGACAATATATTCTAAATCAAATAACTGGAGTGGCATGAATGCACTTACTAAACATGGTAAAGAAAAGGGGTGATAAGCATATGTTTCGTTTTATGGTGCTTGAGTTACTTCAGAGTTATTTGAGATTGATGACTGTAACAATAATGTTGAGCACGTAGAAATAAAATGGGCAATCGAGTTTCAAGTAGACAAAGGTATAGGCTTGAATAGTAAAGTTCCTTTAAGATCGATGTTAAGATCACGCAACTTGCTTAAATTAATGGAATGATAACTATTTGTTAGATTGTTCTACTCAATGATACTTTATATTTAACACACGATTGGATATTTAATAGTCATGTGATATGTTTTTAAAAATGTGTAACTGTTTTTGATACTATTTAAATGTGAGCTTAGTTTTATTGTTTTATGGTTTGATGATGCACCTTTTTGTGGTGTGAAAGAATTTACCGAATAATAAAAACAGCTTTTAGTCGTGTTTTGACTCATGTTGTTTTATTCTTGGGAAAATAAATAATGTAATGGAGATGCCTTTCTGGACTTCTCTCTGTTAAACAGCTTAGTGATAACCAACTCATGGTTCACCAAGAGCAATAGTCACAAGCCCATATACAATAGTGTCCAGCATGCAAGCCAGGTAGACTTCAGAGATTGCAAAGCTATCCCTGTTTAAGCAATTGATTCCCAGCATCTGCAAGCAGGGGTCAGGAAAAGGCTCTCAGATCAACAGTGATAGGACTCTAACACCTCAAGAAGAAGAGATAATAGGTGTAAGAGAATAATGACTGCATCTGAAGAGTGCAATAGGCCACCTTTTTCTTTCTTTTCTCTTTCGTAAACACCATACCTTTCTTCCATTCCACCCTCTGTTTCTTGCTCTAACCATTTCTTTTAAAATTGTATATATTTATACATTGTGTAAAATTTAGGTAGTTCACTAATATTGTTAGCTTAGTAAAATACTTGTTCTTTGCAACTTTTACATGTACATGACTAGTTGTACTTGCATAACCTTGTTATAACTTCTGTATTATTTATGTAGGACTTTACTGTGGTTTACAACCCTGTGTAATGCACATCACAAGCTGACATTGAAAATGTTCTGTCTAGATCAGTGTTCTACCCTGGTTACCAAATTCAATTAAATAATAAGCATGAATAAAATAGCCAGGTGTGGAAATAAATGCACACAAATAAATTTGATGGTAGAATGCAGAAGTTTTAAAGAAATACATTGTACAGGAAAAATGAAAGCTAGAAAATGGAAGAAACTAAGAAGGAATATTCAACCACTAATAAGGAGGCTAAGACAGCACTCACAATGACGAAGAACAAAGCAGCTGCTAACTTTTACAATCTTTTGAAAAGTGATTCAGCAGATGGCACAAAGAAGCACTGTCAACATACAATGCATTATCAGACAGGCAAGTTAATTGACAGACTCTGTTAATAAGGGACACCAACAGAAATCTGGTCACCACTCCAAATGATATCAAGGACAGATAAATGCCATGACAGGAACAGCCTATGATGAAATATAAGGGGATCCCACAATAAAAGCAGTTCAAAATGCACTAAAGAAAATTAAGTCAGTGAAAGTGTCAGGCTCAGATAATGCCAAAGGAGATATGACCAAGATATTGGGCACATTAGAAGTCATCGAATTCCTGTGGGTACTCATCATAGAATGGAGAGAAAGTCATGTCACATATGAAAGCATACATTCCATTTCATCAATAACACTACTGAGTGCTGTCTGGTCGAAAATAAAAGGACGAAACAAGTTGTGCCAAACTTCAGATGAAAGTATTTTGGAAGGTGGGCATGTCCCTCTGCAACCACCAATAGGAGTGTTACCCCCATCCCCTTCTTAAATATACCTAATGCAACATCATTCAATAGTGGAGAAAAAAGAAAACTTCACTGTAAGCAAAACTAAATACTCCCTTTTTCCTTCAATCGGACAGCACTCAGTGATAGTGCTGTCAATGGATTAGCAGGATCCCACTGGAAAATATGCACAACAGTGCCAGTGTACAGGAATGGTTTACTATCAAATGGGCAATTGGACTTCCTGCAATTTATATTAGTCCAAAACGGTCCATTCAATAGTATTGAAAGAACAAATAATGTAATGTAGAAAGTCACAACAGTGAATGCAATAGAGCATTCACTGTTGTGACTTTCTACATTTTCCTGCAGATTGCACTATAGTGGGGATCGGGAAATGTACCCTTTCCCTCACTGTAGTGCGATCTTGGAGTTTGTATATATAAGTAGCAAGGGGTGTCAGTGGTGCAGGGGGGCTTGGCCCCCTGCAAACATAGTCTTTACTGTGTTTTGCACAGTGATTCAATTTGCAGAAGTGTGGTGAATACTCGAATTGTGTCGAATTTGAACATTCATTACTTCAGTGTTCAACTCTTTTGTTATTCGCTGAAGTAGATTTTTGTTTCTATTGTCTATAGAAATGATAATTCAATTGAAGTGTGAATGACAAAATGATAGCAAACCTACAGGAGCACTGGGGTTGTTCACAATTGTGCATATCACAGATGCAAAAGAATAGAAAATACAATGGGAGATGACCAGTTTGGAGTCACATCGGGATGCAGTACAACTGACCTAACCCCACTTTCAAAATGATAAATATAGTGTAGAAGAGGCTAGATATGATATATATATATGGGTCTATCTTAGTTCATCGACATTTCAAAATACCGAAAAAACGAATTAACCGACACCAAAACAACGAAACTCATTTAACCGACGCCAGAAGATCGACAGTTCATAAACACGACATCGCATACACCCGACACATCATACCAACAAACAAAACACATCCCCTATCCAACACCCACACACACAACACAAGCACACCAAAATCCTTACAAACAAACACTAACCCATACATACACAACTATCCACAACCCTAACCCAAACCTTTACCCTATGGTCCGTCACTATCGCACACTCACCTAACCCGCGCCCTAACCCTAACTCACTTATCCCACCCCTACCCCTACAAAACACCAACATCGCACACTTACCTTACTCGCACACTCACCTAACCCGCGCCCTAACCCTAACTCACTTATCCCACCCCTACCCCTACAAAACACCAACATCGCACACTTACCTTACTCGCACACTCACCTAACCCGCGCCCTAACCCTAACTCACTTATCCCACCCCTACCCCTACTAAACACCAACATCGCACACTTACCTTACTCGCACCCTATCATCCGTCACTACCGCATACTTACATATCCTTTCCCCATCGCAGATTCTCAGCGTCGGTGTCTTCCTCCGTCGGTCTTCTGCCTCGTCGATCTTCTGGCATCGGTGACGTGACTTTCGACATTCTCGTGTCGGTTAATCCGTTTTCGCTATTTTGACATGTCGATGAAGTAAGATAGACCCATATATATATATATATATATATATATATATATATATATATATATATGTGTGTGTGTGTGTGTGTGTGTGTGTGTGTGTGTGTGTGTGTGTGTATGTATGTGTGTGTGTGTCAAGAAATAAAAATAAAAGCTAAATGTTTCAACTTGTTTTTAATATTCCAAATTACTTCTAATGCGGTATTATTTTTGTTTCTCTTTCAGCTTTGTTTAACTCAGAAAAATATTATGTATCATGGGGGGAAGACAAAAACAGTGATTACTTGACAAGATGAACAACCTAGGTAAGCTACATTGCTGGCACAGAAATATCACAAACTATTGCTAGTTTCAACATGTTTTATTCAAATACAGAGAACTCATTTTTTTTCTTTTTGAATTTGTAAACTTATGAATTTATCCTGAGGATTTTATTAACTTAATCAGTTTGAAAATGTCTTCATAGCATATAAGCAATGATCTAATGGACATTGAGACCCCTTACATTCATCTTCACATTCCACTTCATTTGTGAGTGCCAGTCTGATTAACAAAGGCATGGAAGAGAAGGGAGGACACACAAGAACTGCATCTCAAGGAGTATACAAGTACCTACTGTTTTCATAACAAACACACTAAACTGAAACTCACAAATGCTCATTTGTCAAAACAGAAGAAGTTAGTCAGAATACTGAAAACCAACTTTTTGAGCCAAACCTCATGACTGCTGTGCTCTGACTGATAGCTATTTTTCACTAAACAAGCTATTTTGCAAAGAGCAATACCTACATATATCAGTGGGACAGATTCCCACGTACTACCTCCTACTTATTTACACCAGCTATGAGGTCACACTATCATAGAAGCAGGAGAACAGTGGCAAGTGTAAATATAACAATATTAGTAATTGATGGTAAGCTTTAGCTACTCAGATTGCCACTTACTAAGGCACTCCATAAGAAGAAAATTGTTATAGCTACTGCTTCTTTACCTAAGCTGTAAGTAGATATACATCAGGTTTGTCAACCATTACTCTTAAATTATACCTCAAAAATGTATTATTCGTTACATCTTCTAAAGCATGATGCCAATACATTTATTGCTGACAGTAGATAATTGTTAAAGAATACAAACTGAGCACCTTAAAAAGAATGCTTATCTCTGCAAGCAAACCTACCACAAGAGCAAGCTCTAATAATAATCTGGGTGATTAATAAATATATAATAGCAATAATCGACTAGCATTATGGATATATTTGAATGTAGTCCCTCTATTACCTTGGTTCACAAAAGTGAATCACCATAATATTAGACTGGCATATATACCCCTTTTCCACACATATAAGTGACCTATTTCTTTTAAGATGTACACACACCACCTCTGTAAACTCTTGCAGACATTTTGCATGGTTCTGCTACATGTTTTCAAATCATTATTATATTCCCTGGTAGGCATTAAATAATTAGATTGTGATCTTTAATCTACTCAAGTGAGTTTAATACAGTTCCATTTTCAGATTTCTGTTTAGATTATTTGCACTGATCAAGAGGCATTCATTTTGAAAACAAAATGACAAGATGTACTTGCAACATAGGATTGAATGGTTCTATTGTAGAAAGCTTCTTCAACGATTTCTTTAAATATTCCAAATATCTTTCCTTGAGAGGTAGAATGAAAAATTATATTCCCTCTCCTTTTCATTTTGTTCTACACAATGATGCCTTTTATTAAATTTATATTACCTGGGACTTTGGAAATCTGCTTTTTGTGCCTTTAGTTTGAATTACTTAAAGGAAATCCAGGTGTTGTAGTACAAATTAGAAAAAATAATTAATGATTTGAAAAGATAATTAATGATTTGAAAAGATAATTAATGATTTGAATTTGTACAAGAGCAGCAGCAATTCAGTCTAACAAAACCCTTTATCATGTAGGCATTTCTTGTTGTTCAAAGGTTATCATTCCATTCCTTTTTTAATATTTTACCTGGCCTAATGTAAATTTCTCTTTCAGTTTTTGTCACTTTTATTGAAGTTTCTTTGAAAGCTATAAAATATAAATTACTGTAGGGCTTTCAAAGATGGTTGTAGACTAATCAACAGCTTAGCTTCAGCTTTCCCAGTGTGAAAAAAAGAAACTGAAGAACAAGTGCCAGAAACTCTTGTCACTTTTAGTAAACTCAGTTATTGGATGGTAAGTATACTGCCTGGATGCCAGTAAAGAAAAAACTAAGATATCCTGAAAGTAAGTCTACTAGAAATTGTGGTATCAAAACAGTGACTGGGAAGAATTCTGCAGCTGTTGAGCAAAATACAGTTCACATTGCAGCTTTGGTGCAAGACATGACTTCCAGTAATCTAGAGGATAAATAATTCAAATGTGCTCAGCACTGATTAAAATACATAAAACACTGTAGGAGAATATCATCGCATATAACAAAAAGCTGGGAAAAATGGAAGAAGCTCTAAACAGATATTCAGAAGAGGTGAAAAAATGCAAAAGTCTGAGGTTGAAATAAAGAAAGGCTGTCTGAGTATCAGACGTCTCAAGAAGATATGTTTTTAAAAATGTAGAAATAGAGCATACAGCATGCAGACAAAATCTGAGATTTTCTGTTGTACCAAAGAAACTAAAAGGAGCAGACTGTATTAACTTTATGAAGGCAAAGATAAGCAGCTGGACTGGTATTGCACAGCAGGATCTCTTAACTGAAAGGGCACATCGTGAGCATAAGCCAAACCTGACCATGTGAAAACAGCCAATACCTGTATTAAAAATGTAATGTTACTAGCAGAAAGAGGGGATCTTGACAAAACTGAGGCAAAAGGGTAAAGTATTAAACATTGGTGAGAGTAGAGTGTGTGTGTGTGGGTGGCAATGGTTATTCACTATACATCAGACAGAACAGAAACAAATGTATTCCAACAATCAGGGAGTGTTTAATCAGGTATTATATCCAAGCCGTTGTATCCAGCTGTATCAGAATATGCTTTCCTGGGGGATCAAATTAATTAGGATGCAAAGCAGGCTAAAAAAGAAGTACAAAAATGTGGTCAGTAAATTGTGAGCCATCAAGCAGAAGGGGACTTTTCTCATCATTCTTCTGGGGAGACTTTACCAGTAAAACCTTTTCCAATGTCGAAAGGAAAATGTTTGAGATAACAGGAGCTGACTAGTAGAATCAGGAGTACCTTGGAATTGAACTGGAGTTTGGATATGGGAGATGGAGTTGAACAGGTAAAAAAAGAAACAGCAACACGGCAATTAGAAAATAAGTGTGCAAATATGAAGAATTAATCACTTTTGTGAAATATGGCTGTATAAGAAAAAGTGAAAAGAATGAACTTTTGCTGATTTCTTTGCACTTGCTGGGAACAGAAAGACATTTATTGCACTTCATGTCATTAATGTTTGGAAGGACACTAGGTGGAAAGGAAGAAGAAGGAAAAGGGTAACTGTAAGTAAAAGAATTTCTGTTAACAGTATTTCTCTAAAACTTTTCTTGATATAAATTACGTGTTTTATAGTAAAGCATTTTTAGTTGTATGTGATAAGGATACTAAAGTAAACAGATGCACTTTTTTCTTTCTTTCTTTCTTATTTCTCTTTTAGTATTAAGAAATGTAGGAATTACAACATAGAGAGAAAAAAATACTACACAAAAATATATTTAATAGCCTATAATCTTGGTTTTTTGAAGTCGGGGATGGGATGCAAAAATACACCGGTCTTAACATATGTAGACTAGCTGATATGTTTTTTTTTAGTTTTGCATTGATGAATGTCTAGATTAAGACTCTTAACAAATTTTATGTGTAAATAAGTAATTAACAGAACACAGAATGTAATGAAAAGTTTTCCTTTAGGAATAAATGTTTCCGCTTATGCTTATAAATCTGCAGCTTAGAACTATATTTTTCATTCAATTCCATGGAGGCAAGCTGATTATAAGGCAATAAAATGCCAAATCAATGGTTCTTTCAAAGCTAATTATTATTTTTTTTTTCTGATAGCATCCATGTTGTTTTTTCATATTTAGGAAAGGAACAAAGATAAAACACCAAGTAGCATAAGTAGGAACACAGGCAATAAAATGCATCTTAGCATGGATAACCTCATCTTTAGGTATTATGTAAGACCAGAGTTTGCAGCTGTCTGTTTGGGATGATTATTCCTATTAGGATGATTAAACTTCATTATTTGAAGATGTACATGGTTTTGTGGGCTTATATTAATTTAATGGGTTATGGGTATATTTCATGAATATGTTTTTTTTTTTTAGGATTTTCATTAAAAAATGGAAATGATAAGAAAAAAAACTGTATACAGACCCAAACTATCAAATATTAGTGGCTGCATGCATCACAAAAGATGAAAACAAGACATTTAAAAAAGCTGTCATATATATATGAGGTTGCAATAATGACTTATCATAATAGCAATACTTTCCATATTATTTTGGAATATGAGAAATAATATGTAATTATATTAGGAAATGCAGAGTGCAAATTGCAATGCTATAGGAGATACGTTTGAAAAGAAATAAGCACATGAATTTGATAAAGAAAGGATTTCAGGAGGGTTATTTAGCAGAATATTAGGGACAGAGGAAAAAATGAGCACTTAATATCAATTGCTAGAAGAGTTTCAATACTGATAAAGAGGAAAAAAGATGATGACTGTAGATTTTTGGTAGTAAGAGGCTATTAGCAATGGATGACGATTATGCTAGCATGCATTTATATTCCACCTAATACTGTTATTATGGATGTATTGATGGGGCTGGAAGGGAAATATAACAAAAGAGAGAAGATTTATGAAAATATTTTGTATGGAATATTTTAATTCAGTAATAGGAACTCAGTAAGAATTTACATATTATTTTCCAGGGTATAATAACTGGGCTCGACTAGATGGGCATTATTTTTCACAAGACTATGTGTGTTTAATTGAAAGCTTTGACACATCCAATAACTATTTCAGAGCATGTGTCAGTAATAACTGAGATAAAAATAGGGTGATGAAGTAAAAATGAGACACTGGCCCTTCAGCATCTACCTATTAAAAAGAGAAGAATTTAAGGAATGAGTAGTGGGAATTATTCCAAAGTTATTAGGGAAAATAGAAAGCACCACAAAAGTTATAGATGGTAAGTGGAAAAAAATGAAAGTGGAGTTTAAAAATAAGATAGAAACGAAAGAAAAATAGATATGGATAAGAGGTAATAAGAAGTATTCACAGTGACTGACAAAGGTTAAAGTACTGCAATAAGGAGAATCTCACAGTAAAGGAGAAGCACAAGTACAGAGTGCTGAAAAGAAAATAAAGGAGTATCTAGATAATATGCATGAGTTTAGAAAGTTTGCTGTAAAGCAACTGTTTTTTAATAACATGAGAGCACAAAAACTTTTAGCTCAATGACTTAGGCAACAGAAAGAGAACGAGTTGTGGCCAAACTTAGAGAGTCTATAACAGAAAAAAATAACTACACATCCTATACAGGTATTATAGATGTTTTGAAAATGTTATGAAAATTTACATACAACAGATAAATGGGGAAATCAAGAAAAAGCACACATGGAAATGTTTATTGAACAGTTAAGTATGCCAAGGTTAGAGGTAGATGATGGACAGTAATTAACAGTTAAGATAGGAGATGAGATAAAAACAGTGATGCATAACCAATCTGTAGGAAAGTCTCCAGGAATAGATGATTTTCCAGTAGAAGTTTGAAAGCCAGGAGGGAAGAAAGTTATAAAGATCTGGAGACTTTTGTTTAACAGTATTTTAAAAAGAAAGAAAGCACCCATATCCAGGAAAAAACGATGTGGTAGGTATAATATATAAAGATGTTAAAAACCCATCAGATCCAGCTTCATATAGGCCCATTTCAATTTTAAATTATTATTATAAAGTTATGTCATAATAGCTAAATGAATTGCAAAGGTGATGCCAGAATTCATAGATATGGATCAATGTGGTTTGAGAAAAAAAGCATTAATAGAGCAATGATGATCCACAGGAAAACAGAAAGTAAGAAAATACTGCTGTTGTTGCTGGACTTGATGCAGATAATGCAGTTGACAGAGTAAGCCAGGATTTTACAAATTTGACAATAGAAGTATCTGTATTCCCTCACACAAAATAATATGATGAGTAAGTAGGATATATGAGGTATTGGAGGGAGAAATTAAACTGGGAGAGTTCTCCACTGATAAGTTGTGTCTGAACAAAGCAATCAGGCAGGGGAGTCATCTTTCCTCTTTGCTACTTTTGTTATATTTATAGCCATTGGCAAACAAAATAATGGAGTCAGATGTTCAAGGATATAACTGTATTTTGACCAAGTAAAGTCGGCTTTGTTTACAGATGAAATTATTTTGTACATGACAAAAACAGAAAATGACATTTAGTCTTATGGAACATTCTGAGACAGTTTCAAGTCTTTTGAGAATAAATTTCGAATCTTTTCAGAAAAAGAAAAAGCTACATAGCTTGGAAAGCAGATTCATTTTAAATTATGGTACTTTATACCCTAGGGGTCTAAATTTGGAGGCAAATATTATGACTGTGGGCCGGATTCACGAAGGCTTGCATGGAGTCTAAGAGTAGAGTAAGACTCCATGCAGCCAACATGTCCGCCGAGCGATCCAGGAACAGCCGGTAGGGGCGTGCAACAGAGCTCCTAAAACGACTCTTACAAATTACCTCAATTGCAGGTGAAAGCTATTTAAATGAGGTAAATCTGCGATCCAGGAAACCCAAACCTGTCTGAGTAAGAGTAGTGTTATTTGCAGAAATGTACTCCATTGACAACTGAGTATGGTTATGCAAATAGCAAAACGGAGCCATGACAGTTCCAAAAAAAGGATGCATCCAGTTGAGGAAGCATGCCAATGGCCAAAAATATGGCCATTGGCAATGTTCACTGATGCAAAATAAAAATAAAATAATTTTTTTTTATCCCGATGTTTAAGCATAGCGCAGCAAACGATCTGTGCTCTAAAAACCAGAAAAACAATAAGTAAAATCCACAAATGTGGATTTTATTGTAATTCTTAAATTATAATGCAAGGGAATGGCAGTCCGAAGACAACATGGCTACCGAGTAGAGGTTGCTAAGGGAGAAAGCTCAGTCTAAGAGATGTAACCAAGCATTAGTAGGTAATCCTATGCAAATCAGGATAAGGATAGTGAATCCCAAGTTTACATAGCAAATGAGCACAGTCAGTGGAGTGTAGGAGTAGGATAAGGGGAGTATCAGAGAAGAAGATAGGTGACATAATGAGGGGGGTATGTATGAAAGAAGTGAAGCTCATTGGAGCAGAGTAGCATGTGTTTGCTGTCAGTTACTCATCACTGGAAGAGGTGTGTGAACAGGTACCCTAGCTAAAGGCAAGAAATTGAAGGTATATGCCGTGGATAACACTAAAGTTTCTCGAAGAAGTGCTTACAATGCTTTTGCAAGCGGGTGTGCACCCGTACATCCGAGTAAGACTGTTTTCACGCGTGTGTGCTTGTGTGCGCGCGTTTAAGCCGGAGTAAGCATGTCTAAGGTTGCTTAAAGTTGTATAAGCGCGTTTGCGTCTGTGTGCATGTGTTTTAGCAAGAATAAGCAAGTTTTAGTCCGTCTAAGCATGTGTGCACGTATGTGAGCTGGTATGCATGTGTTTGTGCTTGTGTGCACGGCGCTGCCCCCCTGAGGAAACAGAAAGGGAAAAGGAAGCACAACAAATAGTAGGAAGTTAACCAGGGAGTACTAGCAGAGCTAGCAGGTGAAAACAATCAGAATCAGGCAATTACACAGGCAGTACACTAGCCCAGCCCAGCCCAGCACTTAAAACTCTGCAAACAACATTCCACTATGTTTCTCTCAGAGACACTGCAACACTGCAGTAAGCTAATAGAAGTGAAAACTGAGAAAGCTTTACTGAGACAAAGAAATGTTAGGGGCTGCCATTGCTGTTATAAGGCGACATATGCAACATGCTGAGGGTGGTGACAATGCGAATGCTGCTGGACAACCCACAGTGAGGATATGGAGAAGAGTGTACAGGTCCAGGGTAACCTATCAGGGGCTACATGAGCTGGAGATAGTGGAGCGCTATAGAGTGGACAGAGACCTCATGCAGCAAATTGATGAGCTGTGCAGGCCATGCCTCACACACAGAACCAACAGAGGCGACCCCATACCAGTGGAAACTAAGGTATGTGTTGGCCTAAGAATATTAGCAACAGGTACCTTCCATTGACCAACTGATGATATGATGGGGATATCACAGGCATCAGCATCCAGGGTACTGCACCAGTTCCTGGATGCCATGTCAGCACATGTCGGTGATCATGTATATTTCCCCAATACCCATGAGGTACTGGCCAGCAATATGCATCTCTTCCAGCAAATAGCGGAATACCCTGAGGTAGTGGGTGCAATAGACTGCACGCACATATGCATCGAAGCACCAGCTGGTGAGCGAGGTAGGGTCTACATTAACTGCAAGGGCTTCCCCTCCATCAACTGCCAGGTTGTGTGTGATGCCCAGGGCATAATACTGAATGTGTGTGCTGGCTGCCCTGGAAGCTACCATGATTCCCATATCTGGCATCTGACACAGCTGTACCAGACATTTGCCAATGGGGACATCCCTCAAGGTCACCTAGTGGGGGATGCTGGCTATGCACTGGAGCCATGGCTGATAACACCCATCAGAAATGCACACACACCTGAACAGGAATGCCATAATGAGGCACACGCACAAACACGAAATGTAATTGAGCGTGTGTTTGGGCTGCTCAAGTCATGGTTCCAGTGCCTGGACACATCTAGTGGAGCCTTGCAGTACTCGCCCACTACATGTACCCAAATTGTCATGGTATGTGCTATGCTACATAATATGATCCTGTGAAAACAGCTGCAGCAGGACCAGCATAGGCCCGGGCAAAATAGCCCTCCACCATTGCCAAGGCCATTACAGGCAGAGCGTGACTCGGAGGAGGAACAACCTGAGCCTGCCCCAGTAGGCAGAAGGAGGCATGCCCAGTATGCTATGGCCTTGGCAAAGAGGCAATGCATAACACATACACTGGCTCAGTAGCAACCCTAAAAATGATACCTCTCTCTGACACGCACATATAGTAAAAGGGATGCCTAACTTGACATTACCTGTTTTCAAACATGTATAGGGAGTGTAGTATGTGCATCCGACATAGGCATCCCGGCAGCACCACCTGAGGCATGATTGCCATGTGTTAAGCAATATAAAGCAGTGCTAAACAACTTTTACCACCATTCGGTATATGTAAACAAAATTGCACACACTAACTAGCACAACTGTGGTCAATGCTGAGCAATATTGAGCAACATTCAGCAATGTTGGACAAGCTTGGTCTAAGTTGCGCATGGCCGAACAAAAGCCATCATACTCATATTTGCCCACTGGTCCTTAAGCAGTCTGGTCTGCTCAGTATGAAAATATAAAGCAGTAACAGGCCTTGAACCCAGGATACTGTGCACTATAGTCATAGCATTGAACCACTAAACCATGACAATATTTCAGTGGTCAGCCTGTATGAAGAAATGTTGATAAGTCTATGCAAAGTGTCTCGTGGAAACCCTGCAGGCATAGCATAATCCCAGTCAAGTTATGACACAAAGGTGAGCCCTGCAGTTAGAATAGAACCTGATTTTCAACACACACATATAATATAAATGTTAATATTGGCCATGTTCACACACATCAACAAATGTAGTGGATCTCAGACAGCAGCATACTGAAAGGTCACACTGGGCATGCTCACACACTTAGGCCATGTCTGAGTACAGCAGTGAGCCACACATATCTGGCAGTTGCATGTGTTAACCCAGGAACCTCTCACTATCCACCAATATGCCTTGTGCACACAGTTATATGACAACAGACATATATACAATATAGTGGAACCCTGTCATAATCAAATATGTTCTGCAGATACTTAGGTTGTTCATAGAAAGTGGGAACGCAAAGAAGAAACAAAACCTGCAATCAGTATCATCAATAAACAATGTGCATCCCGAACATTATCATAGGTTCAGAGGTTGATACTAGGCTATCTACCGTATGGCATGTATAAGCCTAGCCAGAGTGTGTTTGGCTTTTGCAACCCTGTTAGATTAGTAGACTGTGCCTGTGAATAGTAGGTCACACAAGATAGCCCATTTACGTTCAGTTTATTGTGCCTCTGTCTAGCAGGGACCCAGAAGATATCCCAGGGGTAAACATACGATCACCCATCCACTTATCAAGATGTCTCCTGTAGGTGGTCAGTGGTGGGCTCTGTGTATGTGGGACTGGGATCTCATTCCAGAGTGAGTGGAGCCTCTGGGATAGGAATCTGTCCCTCCAGCATGTCCTATTAATATCTGTGCTGAGGTTTACGTCCCTGGAGCATGTAGCTCTAAACGATTCAGATATCCTGAGGTGGAGCATGTCCATTAATTCTGGGTTGGACATGGCTTTAAACAACAGGCATAGATCACATCTGAGTAGGCTGTAGCGACAGAGTAGAGCTGGAGTTACTTTAGCCGAACTGCGCAGGGCATCTGTGTGAGTCCCTAGATCTACTTGGTGAGGTAATTTGTGGCCATTACAGTTGCTGCAGGTGTCGGGTAAGGTACATCCCAAATGGGGCATTGTATCCAAGCATGGGCCTGATGAGTATAGGGGCACAATGACCTCACTTGATCTAGATGTGAAACCTTATGGGATAAGGTGGGCTATATAGAAGGTCTGTCTAACCACTTTGGCAATGTGATTGTCAAAGGTGAGAGTACTAACTACTCGTGTCCCCAAATTCCTAACAACTCCTACCATACGTAATGGATTACCACCTATGTGGTAATGTGTGGGCACGTTTTTATTCCCAAAGGGGATGACTATGCATCTAATGGCATTTAGCTGTAGGCCATGGCTCTGACACCAGTTATCCATCTCTGTGAGACCCTTTTTGAGGATGCTTGTGCCAGCTGGAGAGTTGATTATGGCACCCAGTTTGCAGTCATCTGCGAACATGGTCGGCCATATTCCTCCTGTGTTAGCCTGTACGTCAGAGAAATATATACTGAACAAGAAAGGTCTCAGGACTGAGCCTTGTGGGATGCCACTTGTAACTGCTGTATAGTCAGACATGGCACCTGCAATACTGACCATGTGGGTGCTATCCCTGATCCAGTTAGCAATCCATCTTGTGACATATGTGTCGATATCAAAGCTGATGAGCCTATGTATAATACCCGAGTGGGGTATTGTGTTGAAGGTTTTTGCGAGGTCCAGGTAGGCTGTGTAGATAACCTTCTCTACGTCTATGGACCTGGTAACTGTTTAAAGAAGTTGAACAGGTTCAAGAGGCAAGATCTGCCCACAACAAAGCCGAATTGTGTAGGATCCAGTGTGTGTAGGTTCCCGATGTCTATGTGTATGAGTTCCATGATAATATGCACCATAGCTTTGCAGACCAGGCTAGTTAGGCTTATAGGGCGATATTGTCTGGGGTCCATTGTGGCACCACCTCTGTGGAGCAGGACCACTGTTGCTGTATGCCATTCCTTGGGTACATATCCTGTAGTGACTCTGATATTGAACAGTAACTTAATGTGAGGGTTACGTTTGTCATGAAGCTCGTGTAAGACGCAGGCCGGGACACCGTCCTGTCCCATTGATGCTGTGTTGTCTGCTTTGGAGAGGGCAGCTCTCACCTGTTCATCTGTGATATCAGGGAGGCTATACTCTGTTGGGATGGACATTTGCTCTTTAGGGGGGGATGGGGGGAGACATTTGCACTGAATCTGTTTGACAGGATGTTAGCAATGTCTGTGGGTTCAGTGTATGTTTTGTCATTATGCAGTAACTCACAGCATATCTGGGAGTTTCCACCCAGGTTCCTGACATAACTAAAGAAGGCCTTGTGATTGTCCTTAGTGTCTGGTGCAATTTTCCATTAGAAGCGGACCTTAGATGAATTCATGAGTGATCGTAGCTTTTGCTAGTACTGATCAGAGATACCTTCCCTTTTTGGGATTGTGCTCTATCATGTAGTAGCCTCCTCCTTTCGTTGTATAGCTTATTAATGGTGGGGTCCACCAGACAGGTCCCCTGCCTTTGGAGGAGTGAGTCTTGTTGTTATTTGGGATAGCATGATCCATGCATTCCAGTAGGTGTCCATAGAATGCGTTTGTAAATTATTCAGTGGTCTGAGCCATATTTACCACTGTCCCAGGGTCTTTGAAGGATACCACCTTGGTTTGGAGAAGTGTGACATTTGCTTTTGAGAAGTTCTTCACAGACATTTACCTAGGATGGGGGTGAGGATGGGATATGGATGTCCAGTGAGATAAATGTATGGTCTGACCTTACCAATGAGGGGTATACCTCTGGTGTGGAACATAGAGTCCCCATGATGGTGATGATCAGGTCCAATATGTTTTCCCCTCTTGTGAGTGTGGTTACCAGTTGTGCCACAGCATTTGAGTTTATATATTCTAGCAACTGTTGGGCGAGGGTGCTGGGGCTTGAGTAGTATTCCCAGTCAATGTTTGGGTAGTTGCAGTCAGCCAATATAATGGTGTTTGGAGAGACCTACATATTCTCCAGTGTTCCCAGGACTACCGAGTGGGGTTCCTGAGTTTGGGAGGGTGGTCTGTAGCAGGCTACAAACTGAAAGGCAGTTTTGCCCACTGTTAGTTGCACATGTATGGCCTCCGATGCCTCGTGCAGTGCTACTAACATGGAGGTGTGTGTATCTGTGATGTATATGGATACTCCCCCTATTTTGTTGGCCGGTCCGAGTCTTGTGGCCGAAAAGCATGGTATGAAGTATAACCTGGTAGTGCTGGTGTGCTTTCGTGAGCCTAAACCAGGTGTCTGTTACTGCACAGATATCGACATTCGCCATACTGAGGAGAGTCCTGAGTGCGTGCATTTTGAGGGTCAGACATCTGGTGTTGAGCAGCATTACCCTTAGTTTCTTTTACCTTGTAACATCTATGGAGGTGGGTTTGTCTTTTGAGCCTTTCTTACAAAAGTCACTATGGGGGTGGCAAGAGCATTAGCCAGTATTTGAAAGTCTAGGGGTGACAAGTGCAAGCCACCCACAGTGAAGCTACGTGGCATGTCGAGCATGTCATCCCAGGCTGACAGACACTGGATCCCCTTTGAATGACACCAATATGTTAGCCAACTGTTAAAAGTGATCAGTTTGTCTGTATACTGTGACATCATTCTTGGTGAGGGTAAGATGCTACACAAGGTCAGGGTCATACTATCCTGGGCTACATGATCAGAGAGCTCCTCTATGTCTCTTGTCATGTAGTCCAGGGAGGAACATCTGAGGTTATTCACACCACCATGGACAATGATGGAGACATATTTGTACTTGCTTTGGAGTGACCTGAGTGCATGTGTTATGTGGCAGATCCTGGCACCCAACAGACAACTCAAAGTGACCTTCTCCTTGTTCAGTCTGGTGAGTAGGACGTCAGTGTGTCTGACAATAAGAGTCACCTATGACAAGTGTATTAGGTGTGTTCTTTAGCCCTAAGGGCAGTGACTGTGTGGCACACTGACTTTGTGAACTATGTGATATGTGGGTATTGTTGTGGGGTAGCAGTTATTTGTGTGGCTGCTTTGGAGGTCTCCGCTCCCTAGGCAGAGTTTATTTAGAGCCTCTGAGTATGTTTTTGTGTGGTAATGTATTTTGTTTGCTGCCGTTATAGGTCTATGTGAGACTGGATTTGTGGTGTGTTTGGTTACCTTCACCACCTGATAGACTGTGCCAGTCATGGGTTAAGAGAGCTCAGCCTCCTGTTTGTCTATATAGTTGTATCTCTCACATATATCTGAGTTTGTTGGGAGGAGGAGAGGGTTGTCTGTGTACATAAGGCAGTTGTAACATTGCATCAAAATTCCAATATTCACCAGCTGGACTGGAGAGTACACACGAAACCAACCTTTGGACATGCCAGGATATTATAATGACATACTCTGTTGACTGATCACAAAGGATCAGTAGGGTGTTAGGTGTGTAAAAGAGTATAACAGGGGGTTTAGTGCCCATGTTTGTCAATGTTTTGGAAAGATTATCTGTGAAGGAGTCCAGACAGAACCATGACACCTCCTTCAGCTATGTCATAAATAGCAATGTACACTCATATATGTCCTGAGTCAGGGCCAAATGTACCTGACTGACAATGCCGACATCCTGTCAGACAGACCCATATATACATACCCACCTCCCACTGACAAAAGGCCCTATCATCATACCAGGAGATATCACATGTAGAATGGGTAAACAGCTCCTCCCAAAGCTGAAAACATGGCACCAATTGGATTACATTGTTTCCCTATATGTGTCATAAGTGAACTACAGAACAAACAGACCCTGCACCTGAACAGTCTGTTGAGCCTCACCCTCTCTACAGGATCTGAAACTATTGAATGTGTTACAGCAACATATGGCACACCCCACAAGTGTTGGTGCACAACAGACCATGGGAACTATAGTCCTATAAGCCTATGAAGTCTGAACTGCAAGGCCATGGAGTCCATCATGATTGAAGTCATAAACAGAGCTATTGGAAGCTGACAAACACACAACTCTACCAACTGTGGTATGTTCATGGGAAGATCATGGTTCCCAAACCTGCTAGACTGTTTGCAAGGCAGCCACCCAGGACATACATCACTGAAAGGAGCTACACACATCCCGCATAGACTTTGAATAGCCCTTTATCAACATCCCAGACACATGTCGTATCCACAAAATCAACAATCTGTGCATAAATATGTATTGTCATATGAAGGAATGGCAATTTGACCACAGATAGATCACACAAGCTATGAATTGTGGAGTCCTGTTCAAGCTGTTAACACCTGCTGACCCACATGGTTCATTCCTGGGATTGCATAAAACAAAGTGCACACACATTACCATGTCCAGTCTGATGATGTCAGCATCCTACAAATATAGCAGGAGAATCAAAACCACCCAGTAAAGCATATAGCACGTCGTGTTAATGCGCATTTCTCTAGTATCCTAACATAGTTAGGTAGGGGTTTTAATCCTGCAATTGCTGAGTGTGTGTGTGTGATTTCCTTTGAGAGGAGTGCCCTTTTTGGAGACTGACAAAACACATTAAAAGAGGTAAATCCCTCTTTGGCAAGTCTGATGATGTCAGTATCCCACAAATACAGCAGTGGAAATAAAAACTCCCACTAAAGAATATAGAGTGTCATGTTAATGCGTATCTCACTAGTATCATAACATAGTTAGGTAGGGGCTTAACTCCTGCAATTGCTGAGTGTGTGTGTGTCACACTGTTGATAAATGTGTTGTAGGTTTAGCTTTTACTACTGTATGACATATCAGTAAAATAACAGTATGTGCATTGCACACTCCAGGTATCTGTGTGGCAAATACATATATGTACATGTGACCTCAATTGGTAACTGTGTGGCAAAGACATATATGTACATGTGACCTCAATCACTTCATAGGTGTGAAGCCTGCTTTCTACATGAATACATCTGTTACCACTGACAGTTTGTGCTGCTGCTTCTCAGACCATAGCTTACATATGTATGTATGTGACAAGGCCAGCCACTGTAGTTATCAGTGCCCCAGATCATCTGTGTCACTCACACACATGACAGTTTCTATAGAATAGTCTGAGTGAGGGTTCTTCCTGTGGCATATCTCAGACATGTTCAAACACAACATGGTCTGTCAATAATGGGCATTCAGTATAGGTGTACAACAACTCCGTGGATATGCATACAGACCCCTTATTGCTTATGTGATACACTGAGGAACATCAGCATACCTTTGGGAATGTGAATATCAAAGGACAGATGACATCACATGTGGCTGTATGTACACATCAGTACCCCTGCTACATGTTGTGCGGCTACTACCAATGTGGTACTGTCATGTATAGTAAATGTGGATGACTATGCTATAGTTGGCTTATAGCTTCACAGCATGGGTTGGTCAACAGGTATCTGTCTGTATGTTGCCCTTGTGGAGGATAAGTGTCTAATCCAGAGAATGCGTTGTAGGCCACTGTATGCATTACCAGATGTGGATGTACATATCCCTAGTGTGTCTGCTTGTACCTAGGATGGCTACATGCCAAACAGGAGTGGTCACAGTAATGCGTGGTGGTCAATACCACTGGTAACTGGTATAGTATAGTACCGGAAGGATTCAAATGCTACTGTGTATCCTACAGCTGTGTGTCAGTGGTCAAGACATCATCTAATGAATGGTTTAAATCAGGCTGTTGAGATTATGTACACTACCAGAATGCAAACCAATGACCGATATTAACAGTATCACCCGCAGCATAGTGTCAAACCATGTCATACACACATGTGTACCCAAGTTGTAACATATGTGTAGTAAAATGCATACTGGCCACCGATTAGAGATATGAAGTGTTAACACTGTGTAATACAGGGAATGTCACCCTTCCCATGTGTCAACCATGCACGTATATGCAGACAGTGCACCTCCACCATGTTCCCAAATGTACACCTGCAAATCTGTACTGCAGACATCACACATGTACCGTCCACTCACCAACATATGCTGCCAGTACCACACACATCAGCCAAGTGACACATGGGCGGACAATCCATGTTTGGAATTAACACTGGTGTAAACAATACTACACTGATAATCATAGCTTTAATGCATCATGCCTGCTCAGATATACCTACAAGGATATCATTACACTTTACTGTTGACAACATACTAAAATTGCTATACTACTATTAGGTCACCCTGTGCATCAGCACCATGTTAGCCTGTTCCTGCATCAATGTCACAGATGACAGGAGGTGGCACAGTTTCATCATATGCACAGGGTGTGTTATTGGTTTGTCAGAGCCCGAAAATGACCCATCAAATCGACATGTATGTTTGTTTGTGTGTGTGTGTGTGTGTGTGTGTGTGTGTGTGTGTGTGTGTGTGTGTGTGTGTGTGTGTGTGTGTCTGTGAGGGACAACAGTACAGTATGGGTCAGTGTTGATGTGATGTGTGTGTGTATGTGTTAGCCCTAGATGTTTGGTTTATGTGTGTATGCATGCACACAGTTCCCCCTTGTGGCTGCCAAATACAGGAGGTTGTGGGACAGCCACAGACTGTACCTGCCAGGCTGTACAGATCACTGTCTCTGGCCACGGACACAGTACCTGTGCCTGGCAGGGGTGACACGGACAGTATCGGGTACTAAGCCAGACTGGGTACTATCATCAGAGGCAGAGGGATGTCGACTGGACCCATGTCCCTGCTGGGACTGGCCAGAGCCATGTGCACATGGTCGTTTAGGACGGCTGATCGACAGCCCAGCCCCAACATTGCTGGGGCTGGTACTGCCACTACAGGAGCAGCTGGGACTTGTGTGCCAACCGCGATGACTGCCAGCTGATGATGTTGCTGGCATACGTCCATATCAATGTCTCAGCCATCCTGCACTGTCCTGGTGCATGGACATTACATTGCAGAGGACATCTAGTGTCTCCCCCCAATGTTTATCAATGACCTCGGTGTAATTATGAATGGCACCGGCAAAGTCACGGATACTGTTATTGATAGCGGTGTTATGAGCCCTCTGCGCCCTTAGTCCCTGCCTGGTGTACCATTCCATACATGCCTGTCCCTGCATTATAGCCCGGAACATACCAGAGGTTGTGGGACCTGTGTGGGCACATCTGCCAACGGCATTATCACCAGCAGTGTTCCCACGAGAACCCCTGGACATATTTCTATGTGGTACCATTCCAGGTGTCTGGGCATGGCTGCTGTGTGGGGTTGCATGTTCCATAGATACCACACTATCCTGGTCAATGCCTACTGTATGCTGTTCCTCAGCTAAGGCCATTGGTGTTGAGGGATGTATTGGCAGCATGTATGTGCGCATAGATGGGGTGGAAAGCTGTGTACTGTCGATTAGTGGACCAACGACATACCCTGTCAAACCTGCCTGTGCCACAACACATGTATCATCATGTCCTCTATTTGTGGCAGTGACTTCAGGTTCCCTGCTGCACTCATCCAACAATACCTCAGCACCTGTGAGAGGGAGACAGGAAACACACTTTGCCATCTGTACAGGATGTTAGCACACATGCACACATGAACACATGCACACATGAACACATGCACACATGCACACATGAACACATGAACACATGAACACATGCACACATGCACACATGAACACATGCACACATGCACACATGCACACAAATACACTACTCAGTCAAGTTGACACACACACACACACACACACACACACACACACACACACACACACACACACACACACACACACACACACACCAACAGCAATATGGAACATATTCATTAGTGGTTGATGGTGGAGTACAGTATCACAAGCCAAAGAGTCCTATCACATGTGTCAGCATGCAGGATGTGTGTTGCTCAACAGCATGCAGTGCGAGTGTAGAGAGTCCTTGTTGATAACAGTATACATGTTGTTGATGCATGTGTGTTGTTCAATGATTTCCCTCACCCTGGAACACAATGTGTACATGGACACAACATTGCAGTGCAAGTCTGAAACGCTTTCCAATGTCCTGTGCACAATCACTCATAGGTATACATACCATGACCGGATGCACACAACTGTCAGGTGTATAGCAATGAATGCTATGTGTAGTACTGTAGTTACTGTAACTGGATGTAGTGTAGTAATATGAGCCATCATCAGGCAGCATCATGTGGTCACTCAAGGCCACTAATGTATGTCACACTGGCAACTATCTTGCTGTACCTGACCTGCACCACTTTGGCTACATTAACCATTTCACAGCCTGTTATTACATGGGTATGTAAGGTGTTCAATAGGGAGCATTGCCTAACATGACTGTGTTGTGTGTTGAAGTGTGTCACACCACCCCATGATAGGCCTCTACCCCTCAGCTATAGTATGTGTGCTGTGTTGATGACATTTGGAATACTGGAGTATGACCTTACAGCAGGTGTCTACACATGCCATGTGTATCATATTAACACTTACTGCATATGACAAAGTGATGTATGTTGTGTGCATGTGTACTGACTCTGCCTATACAATGTCCACTACAGTGTACCATAATTGGTTGGGATGCTCTGTGTATTGCATGTGTTTGAGGCAGCTACTCATGTTACTGGGATGTGCATAGTCCCACAGACAACATGCAGAGCATGCACTATGTGTAGGTGTTTAACATGTGTATATGGCCTACAACTCTCCTATGACATGCACATGTTATATGCTATATTAAATGTAGAACACTCACCAGCATGGGTCTTTTGTCTTGCTATCACACCAGAGAGACCTGCAAGGATATGAGAAATTTTGCAGTGTCAACAACTATGGCATTGCTGCTGTGAGTTTGCAATTTTACAGTAGTACAAGAGGTGACAGTCACAGGCATACAGATTAGGTCCCAAATTATCAGTATTGCATGACACCAGGCTCCACATCTTCTGAATACACAGTACACATCTGATAAATGCATGTTCTAACAATTGAGCTAACAGTAGTGTACAGATATGCCATGTTACCTGCACGCTCTGTATCGACGTGCTGGGTGACTCCGGTCTCCATGATGACACAGGTCTGTTGTACTGGTTGGCCAGGAGCCACCACGCTGAGGAGCAGCTCTTCCACTCTGGTGGGGGGGTTGTGTTGCTGCACCACCACCTGTGGCAAGCTGTTGTCTGTGGACATCGGAGGCATACTGCTGGACATGTCTGATTAAATCAGTGCAGTGATGGCGTACCTGCTCATACGTCCATTTATGCATGCCTACATCATTCACCCGATGGACAACATCCTGCCACAGTGCAGTGCGGCCATGCTGGTCCTGGCTGTTTCTGGAGAACAGCAGGTTGTGATGGTGTATCAGAGCGCCTATGATGACTTCCTCCTCCTCAGGGGAATAAGCAGGTTTCCTGTTGTGAGACATGTCCCTGGAAGACGATAAAACAGTAATTGTGAGCAAGTCATGTGGTACACTTAACATTCTAAAGTACAGACATCAATGAAATGCCATATATAGCAACCTATTGGCTGTCAGTAGATACACACTTTTAATACCACATATGACTGCTCAGCCCACGACTGCCTTACAGTGCCTGGCACATACTATATACCAAACCATGTTCTGCACAGCAACAAAGTGAAACAAGTATGTAAGACTATACAACAGTACATGGCACACTGTATGTGACACAATGCACCACCTAGCCACAGGAGGTGTATATGAAGCTAATGCATACAGACATTTGTCATCCATTGAAATGAATATAAAGTACAGTTACAGTACTACCAGTACACCACGCTACTTGTTGATAGCAAACCCCTCAGTAACATATGTGCACATCCATCACTATAGGTGGCATACTGCTGTACTACACTATACATGCTGCTAGATATGTACTTATATCCTGTGACACACATACCACCGAGGCCATATTACAGGCATACCCACACACACATCAGACACACCTACAAGACACAAAGGTATGGCAACCCCAGATTAGTTTTACCTGTGTACCATACAGTACTGTGTGTCAGCACCTACAAAACCTCATGCCTGAGGTATGTAATGTGTGAGGACTGCAGGCAACAAACAAAACAGTGTTTCCAAGCAATGTGGATATAATCCATGCTGTGCTGTTTAGGTCTACAGCTTCAGGTAGTACTACAGTTCATACGGGATTTGTATTCACTAGTGTTAACAATCAATAAGCATACATGTACTGCTTTAGCCTACAATGGCACACTCCAGTCAACACCATGGGACTACGTCACACCGTATGCCATACTGTTTTTCCTGCCTAGCAATAGCATACATATATTTTGCTGGGATTAGAGCTACAACACTACATACCATGATATACACAGTTTCCCACTAGGCTATCACACATATACACATCTTTGACACATTCGCCTACACATTCTCCATCACACCCAGTCAACCTCACATAGCAAGTAATGCAACAAGTACATGTGTATGTGTATCAGGTCATAGGTAGCTAATAGGCTATCATCCGTAGGACCTATGGAAGCCTAGCCATATGGTACCCTGCCCTTCAACACCCATGTAATGTAGGTTCATGTGCCCCTGTCATGCAGAGCCACAGAGGTGATTCCCAGGTTGTGTTTCCTATCTCGCATCCAATCATCATGATTATTCATGACAACTGCTAATGAGGACCTTCATTTGCTATTGATAGGTAGTTAGTTCCAGAGTATGGTATGTGTCTGAGTTGATAATGTACCACTCCAGCATTTTCTGCTTTTTGACGTTACAAGGTTTAGATCAGTACAGTGTGTAGCTGGTATGGAGTTTCATCTGTTTATATGGAGCATGTCCAACACCTGTGGGTTTGGCATAGCTTTGTATGTTAGGCAGAGGTAGCCTCTGGATAGGCGGTATGCGACACAATGTAACTGTGGTTTTGTAAGACAGTCTGCATAGGGCATCTGCTTGAGTCTGGTAATACTCTTTGTGAGGTATGTGTCTGGCATCTACAGTTGCTGTGGATGTCTTCTGAGGTACATACCAACAGGGCCATTGTACTCTATGATGGGTGTTATGACTGATGAGTAGAGTGAAACACTGACCTCTTTTTCCTTGGATGACACACCTTTTCTGATGACATGTGGACCATACTCAGTTTACATGACTAGTGTGGCACTGTGATTATCAAAAGGTACACTACTGTCCACCTGTGTCCCGTAGTCTCTTATCACACTTTTGGTGTTGAATAGACTACCATCTATGTAGTAGTTCATGGGTACAGGGTTTTTAACAAAAGTGATGGCAATACGTGTACAACATTGAGCTTGAGCGTACATATGAACATCCATTGGTGTACATATAGATATACATATAGGCACATATACAGTCCACCTTTCATAGTGGGAATATCAATTATGCAAAGGTTGAGAGGGATACAGTTATGCAATGATATTGCATAGTCTTGTGCAGAATGCATGGAAGGTAATCTCAGCCCATGTATCTTTAGCAGGACCCCCTATCTGGAAGACTAAAAACCTAACAAATCATACCCACTGCTTTTAAACAACACATGTCATATACCAGCACTGTATGCTGTCTTGTTTGCCACACACTACAATCTACATATAAATATGCACATAATAACCTGCACCAACATATAAATGTCTACCCTTCACAAACAGTTGCAGTATGTCCCTTGCTCTATGTACATGTTCAAATGCTAATATATCAGACACATATATATCTCTCCATATGTGTGTGCCATACGCACACAGGGTCCACACTGTTGTAAGTCCATACACCTCACGGATGACCTGTTGGGCCTTGCTACAACATTGACAGTTGTCACATGTGTGCATGCAGTAATAGTACAGGGAGTATATATAGCTGCAAATGCTACATTACTATACTAGCCTGGTACAGCAGTTGCCAATGCTAAGCTACACATTATGTGACTATCATGCATGTCTTACTCTGTCACATCCAAGTTTATATGGGTGTTTGCACTACTCCCCCAAACTGCCATTATACGCAGTACTGTACAGACCATAGATAACATGTTCAGATGTTTGACATATAATGCTGAGCTACATATGTCACAGTTATGTCCCACTGCACACACCTACACACTAATTTCTCCATGGCAGTAGTTATGCATGGCATCAGTGCATACATACCTACTGCTGCCACATATGCATGTCTCAGAGTATGTACAGTACTATTCATAAACATCTACTACTTGCCCGTAACTACAAATCTGTTACATACCTGTTTGCCACTTTCAGGTCTGTCTGTGTATGCTTTCACTTTTATCTTTTGTTTTATTTATTAAGTAAAGTTTTTTACTTAAGTTTATTATTGGTTATTAATTAAGTTTTTTTTTCTTAATATATTTAGGTTATAATTAAGTATATATTTGTTACTTAATTAAATATTTCTTTATTAAGTACTAAAGTTTGTCACTACTCTCCAGGAGTTCTAGAGTTGCTGACACGTGCAATGTAATGATTGCATGTGGGGACAGCAAGTACAATCTGCTTTTATAGGTATCTGCGCATGTGCATGTGATGCCCTCTGCACCAATTGGTGGCCAGCATTTGGTAAATGTATTGAGCCTGCTATGTGGTAATTGCAGTACTCACTGTCATAGCAACCCAATGCTATAAATTGCTAAGGTATGTAGGCGTAGCCTTTTCAGATTGCCAGAGTGGGACCCATGCTTGCTTGCTGTGGACATTGTTGTGTAAGCCAGAAGGTCGGTATACGTCTTATAAATGGAGCTAGAGGTGTAGACAGTGATGTACATGTTGTACTCAGACCTGACTGTTGCCACTTCCAGTACAGAGCCATTAGTGTAGAGTTTAACTCACCCCTACAAATGCTTACACAACATTTATGTGACTATGTAGTTTCTTTTCTACTCATATTATTAACTGCCATACAAATGTAGTTATTGAGAAGTATTCTTTTGGCACATGAACTGTTTGTGAACTGTTATACTGTGAATATTAATGTACTCACTTCTGCAGGGTTTGTATTTTTTATTGTTCACATTAGCACAGGGTTCTCAGGACAACTGGACAATTCCAGTACTGAGTATGCCTACCTACACCCTTGGTAGACCCTAAACACACAAGTATATTTTAATTGTGGGGGGGGTGCTTACATACAGTGAGCATTATGTATTATTGTGTGAATATTATCTTACTGGACTTAAGGGATTGGTGTGTACCTGTTAGTTTATCAAGGCAGGTGGTCTGTCTGCATAGTTCCCAACTGTGAACCTATCCAGATGGTAGCCAGAAGTTACACTGTTATTCTTTGTGCAACTCACAGGTGTTTTCAGGACTGGTACAATGCCATTGTTACAGTCAGTTGCTGCCAGTACATGGCTACATCCTTTGGTATTTCTGTGTTGTACTCCTACATAAGGGTTTGCTTGTGGAGGTCCTACCAAATCTATTTGCAGAGTGTGTAACAGCAGAATAGCTTATATGCCTGTGTGTTTGTGCCTCTGCCAGGCCTATGAAACACTCAGATACATCTTTGCATGGAGTCAGGGATAGGTAGTTAAAAGTGAGGTACACCTTACACATAATAGGAACAGTAAGTGTAGACTTGAATGAAGCAGTGCATATGGATTAGTACTCATTTTATGAAGTACAGGCAGTGTCTACTGTTATTATTGTCACTATTCATTGTTTAATACAACACCTTTCTGACTAACGTCAGTACTTTTCAGAGGGATTCAGAGGGACACAGCTAAAATATGTTTCACAATCAGGGACATCCCTGAAAAGTAGTCACAGTTAGGAAGTATGGCCTCTGCCTTAATCAGAAATGCCACTGTTTGTCCTGCTATGATACTGTGTGGGGGTTGTAAAGTGCCTCTGTAACATTATTTGCTGCTTGAATGGCTACTTCTCACATCACACTCATGTAATGCAATTCCACAACAATTGCTGGTAAGGATCCACAGAACAAGCTTTGTGTTATGGCCTTCTTATTTTTCCTTTACATTAACTCATTGTAATGCATGATATATTTATTTCAGCAGCAAGTTATTGTATATCTGCTGTGGCTTAGTGGTACTTCATGCAGTCTATTGTGTCCAAGGTCTGGGGTTCGAGACTGACAGAGGTGTTTTATTTTACTGCTGAGCAGAACAAAGGCCCTGACATACAGAGTGATTAAGGCACATTTAAGCAGTTGTAAGCAGGTTTGCATGGCTTTGCGCAACACTTAGCGATGTTTAGCTAAGCACACACATGCGCACACTCGCTTAAACCCACTTACTACTGCTTAAAAGTGCTTACTCCCGCTAAGCCCCGTCTAATTTCTTTGAAAGAAAAGAAAACGGGGAGATAGGAAAGTGGTGAAAAAGGGGGCACAAAGAGGGAAAGACAGTAGGAAAACAAGCTCGGGATGTGCAGTACGGGTGTAGGAAAGGTTCATAGCTGCCCAATTCTTTACCAGCAACAGCTGTGCATATGCAATACATTTGGAGTGAAATTTGAAACCTTCCACCTCTGGGAGAGGGGTGAGGGCAACAAAGTATGTTGTCCTGCCAATTATAATTATCAGTTTACATGTCCAGTGGACATGTGTGTGAAATGGGCAGCTATGTATGGGGCGTACTTTTTTTGTGGGTACAGATTGCCCTTTTTTTTCAGGTGAGAGTGGAAAGTGAAGTAGAGGAAGTAGGTATATTTGGGGAGGTAGGTTGGGGAGGTAAACAGACAATACAAACAAGACACATACAGGGGCAGAGTATGACACATGGGGTGGGTGAACACAATTGATGGGGACGGATGTTTGGAAATCGCAAGCCCATGAGCCCACAGATAGTAACAGTGGGACTGAGATCCCCACCCATGGGCAGTCACCACTGAACCTTCACAGACCTGAGGGTCACTGTGCTGGGGGCTGCGTAGGAGGGGCAGGCTCACCTGTGAGTCGCACCACTCTCATCTCTAGCTGGTGTAGGGGATCAGCGACTAAACGCTGGATCTCCCTACGCACCACAACCTGGACCCTTCGGAGTGTGACAGGTGGCCCTTCTCCACCCATGCTTGCGGGGGGGTCTAGCCCCATCCCCTGCAGTGCTTCCACCCAAAGGTGGCACAGGACCAGTGGAGGAGGATAGCCTGGGATGGACACCAGACCTGCTGGTGCCAGGTGCAATCACCAGCTGAGGAGGGACAGGTGGGTCCACTGGGACCGACCTTCCCATACCTTCTGTGATTAGATGTGTTTAATTACAACATACACAACAGCATTCCAAATTAGTTGTAACAGCATGCAGTAATATTCCCATTAACCCAACACACTAGGGTTACATCAGTTGAACAGCAAGCATAACACATGCATATATTGAACAACAGTGGATATTCCAACAGCATGCAGGGATGATTGGTGGCAACAGGCCACCAAGATTGTGGTGTTTGAACAGGGCACATGCATCAAAGTAAATGCAGATTTTTATAGAACAATAGGACATATGTCCCAACAAATGTTTTGAGATTAGACATACCCATTGAGGTGTGGAATTGCATTGTTTATGCACATGGAGTAGGGTGTAAAAAGAAACCTCCATTAACATCTTATCAGTACTTTTACTCTACACTACATTCCTATTGACTGCAGGTGTATATCCCCTACATGTATTATTACACTAGGCAACATGCACTAGATTGTGTAATTGGTTTGGCTAGTTCATTATATACTTGACCTATATCTGACATAATAACTGTCCAAGAAGCAGATGTTACTGCTACATAGTTGTATTTTACTTTTATATTTATGTATCTACATATCTGGATGTGTTTACATGACATTTTCACTTATTTTCTACAGAACCCTACATTTCATGCAGCACACTCACATTTCTGGGGAACACCTTGACAACCTACTCGTGTGCCAGATTTACCTATGCATGACAGCCATTTACCAACTGTTGAGGACTATTATATGCTTCACAGCTACTGGCACTTCCTTCATCCACTTTATATGGGACTGCACAACTGTGGGTTGACAGCACTTAATACAACAGTACTATTTATTTAATGTAAGGGTACAACAACATTTCAAAGTAAGTGACACAGACCCACTCTAAGTATTATGCCTTTATTAATTACATTAAATACTCTTTTCTACAGGCTCTCTCCTTTATTTGATATTACAGTGCATACAGAAGACCTATTCAGGACATATTATACCTTTATTGATAGGTTACAACACTCTTTTTCAGGCTCGCTCACTTATTTTATATGACAGTACATGCAGAGATAGTATTCCAGACTTATTTTACTTTTATTAATGGGTTACTACACTCTATTCCTGGCTCTCTGACTTATGTTATATAACAGTACATGCAGAGAATTTATTCAGGGAATTAATGTTATATGCTTCACAGCTACTGGCACTTCCTTCATCCACTTTATATGGGACTGCACAACTGTGGGTTGACAGCACTTAATACAACAGTGCTATTCATTTAATGCAAGGGTACAACAACATTTCAAAGTGAGTGACACAGACACACTCCAATTATTATACCTTTATTAATTACATTGAACACTCTTTTCTACAGGCTCTCTCCTTTATTTGATATTACAGTGCATACGGAAGACCTATTCAGGACATATTATACCTTTTTTGATAGGTTACAACACTCTTTTTGGCTTCGCTCACAGCTCACTTATTTTATATGACAGTACATGCAGAGATAGTATTCCAGACTTATTTTACCTTTATTAATGGGTTACTACACTATATTCCTGGCTCTCTGACTTATGTTATATAACAGTACATGCAGAGAATTTATTCAGGGCATTTTATAGCTGTATTATTGGGCTACAACACTTGTTTCATGCTCTCTCACATATATTATATAACAATACATGCAGAATAATTACTAACCTGCCTGGTGGCACAGCCTTAGCAGCCTATCTGCATAGGCTTGCTGATTCGCAGCATGGACACCTGCAGCTGTGAAGTAAATGAAGGGATATTGAGACATACCTATCCATTATTTAGACTATATTACCATGTCTTACATACTGCATTCAATGGCTACCTACTTAGTAATGGGGCATCTTGCATATGACGGGCCTCCTGGATCCATTGGTTCAGTAGGTCTTGCTTCCGTCTCTTCAGGTCTGCATGGTGGTGATGGACCTGCTCACCAGTCCGAGGGATGCCTGTGACACTGGTGAGTTCATGAGCCAACCGGTTCCACGCCTCTGCCTTATACTCTGTTCCTTGGAACTGGCCCTGCAGGAGTCGAGACTCATGACGATGGACTAGGAACCAAACCATGTATTTTGACTCCTCGATGCCCCAGCATTGCGCTCGAAAGCGACTTCCCTCTCCAGCACCAGACATTCTAACTGCAGATGTGAGCTACAATCAGTTATGGCGAGTATTCCCGATAATGGAGCTTAAATATGCCACATTTCACTCACTTTTTTGTGATTTGCCATTTTTGAATATTCTCGGCTGACTGCAGACCTGCTTAGCAATGGTTAATCTACCATTTATAAGCATATATATGTTAACAGTGGATGTTTACCCCAAGCTGTTGTGGCTTAGTGGTTCAGTACTTTGATTATGGTGCACAGTGTCCTGGGTTCGAACCTTGTAATTGCTTTTTATTTTACTACTGTCCGGACAGGTTAGGGGGTGTGGCTGTGTTTAAGAAACTTTGCTCTATGTTGCTCCACGTTGCCCAATGGTGTGCAAACCGATTGCTCTGGGTAAAGCGCTATTTAGCTATGGGCAACTACATTGCGCTGGATAAAGCACTGCTTAACTACGGGCAACTATATTGCACTGGGTAAAGCGTTGCTTAACTGCGGGCAATTATATGTCAGGTTCCTTTATAAATATACATTTTGTTCACTGATACATAGGCCATTTCAATGCTTTTAGTAAAAGTTTAATCATATATGTCAGGGATTATTTCATATACTTATTTTGAACATAAAATAGGAAGGGGAGATGTGGGACTGGAACCGTGAATGCCTCCTCTTTGTGCGAATGTCTACCACTACGCTATTACTATTTGGCATAATTTGCATAAACATTCCTTATTATGTTCTTTCATGCCGAAATTGCTAACTGCAGCTAAGCAATGGGCACACCCGTGCACACACGTGCAAATACGGGCAGCTATATCAGGAATTAGAGAAATAAATTAATGTTTTACTTTTTACAACTGTGCTGGGGGTTTACAATGTCAGGGAGTGTGGTATTAGGTACATGGACATTTGAGCGGACTCGCTCTTGTGTGTTGACATTTTGAATTTCAGACACTTGCAGGGGCGTGGACCTTTAAACTGCTCGGTAGTCGGCCACGCCCCTTTCTTTCCTGCACGTTCCATGTTCGACTTGGGGGTAGAGTCAGAGTGCCCTCATGAATATTCATGGAATGCTGACGTCATACCGTTCAACTGCGGCCTCCGTGTAAGACTTATTTAGTCTTAAATGGAGGATTCGTGAATCCGGGAGTGTATAAATATCATGACATCTTGACAATTTTATATTGTTGATACATTTGATGTGTAGCAGGATTTGAATAGTCCCATTAATATTTAAATGTTTATAATTATATAATTATTTAATTGGATAATGATGAGGTGTTTCCATTGGTTCACTTGGTATAAAAATATGTTGGAGCATCATGTTAGTTATCCTTGAATGTGATATGCCAGGGTACCAGATGCTTGTTTGGTACGAATAAACAGCCAACGCCATCTGTGGATTGCTTTTTTTTTTTTATTATACTAGTATTGTTTAGTTTTTTGTGGTTACAACATGGCAGAAGGTTTATCAGGTGATGGTCGAACTGTTGGTGTAGCAGGGGCTATGTTGTTTGCTGAATTTGTGAGAGAAAGGGAGGCTAAACTGGTTGCACATGATCTATGGTCTATTTCTGCTGACATTAACCTACGATATGGAGATTTACAGAGGTTGATGGCAAAAGAGATCAATCTCTATTATGATACCAAGCTTTTGGAGAAATATATTGAATTTAATACTGCTCCACGGAGTCTAAGAATTAATCAGCTTCCTGCATGGGATTTTCAAGAGGAAGAACAAGATCTACAGGAAGAATGGAAGCAAGCTGCTGTGCGTTATTCTTTGGAATGGCTCCATATTTTGGTAAAGCAGAACACTCGAACCACTGGTAAGCTGTGTGATCAAATTACTGAAATGCAACTTAAACTACAGAATGAATTGTCTAGTAGTGTGTTCTCTAGCAAGATGTGTGAGATTAAAAAACAACTGGACAAGGTGGAAGTGAATGTTTTGGCACATAAGAAGAGAAAATTGATTTGTGATTTGGAGGACTTCAGAAGTGGAATCATTTTCTTTTGGCAGCGTGGATCACATATTCAATGAAACCAACGTCGTGGAAGGACAGATAATGCCAGCAGGAAGTCAAGTTTAAGGGACTCGTTGGCTTCTTCAGTTGAAATGCTCTCTAAGAAGAGTGTTTCTTTTGAGAACTTGGATGATGTCAATGGTTCAGGTTCCTCTCATTTTTCTTCAGGGGCCAACAGCAACATTTCATCACCGAAAGACAACCAACACAAAGGTTGGAAGAATGAAAGAAAAGGCAAGAGACACTGAGATGTTTTGATATACGTAATGACTTTGAAAATGTCCCTTTTGAACCTGTTTATAATAATGAGGAGTTAAAAATTGTAAATTTGTCTGACATATCGTTAACAGAAAATGCAATTAGTATTTTAAAGAGGGGAACTAAATTTGTGCCAACTAAAATTCCTACTTTGGCTGAGGTAATGATGGAAGCCAAATGTTTTTGTAAGAAAATTACATCTAAGGGTGTTCTTTGAAAAAAAAAACAAAGTGCATGTTACTACTTATAACGATATGCCTGATATTTTGGATGTAGAGTCATTTGAAAATGAAGTAGACAATTCATTGATGAATATGTCAATTTATGAGTATGATGATTGTTATGATGAACATAAAAATGTAAATCAATGTATGTTTGACCCTGGTTATTCTAGATTTCTTGTTCCCTTATTAGATGTTAAAAGTCATTTTTTGCCCCCCCAAATGGTCAACAGCAGTTAGTTTTTTTGAACAGGTGTTACTGAAGAATGTTGAATTTGCCTATAGTAATTTTGTAAAGTACAAACCCAAGTTTAACCTAACATGTTTAGAGTGGTTAGAATTGAGGAAATTAAGAACATGTTTGAGGGACTTGGTCTTTAAGGAAGCCGATAAAGGGGGAAATTGGGTCATTATGTTAAGAAAACAATATGATGGGATGGTTTGTGAATTATTGGACAAAGAAGAAGATTATATAGTGTTGTCCAGTAATCCTGTAAGTGAAAATAACAGTGAGTTGAATGAGATTTTGGAAAGAGGCGAAAGGTTAGGTTTGTTATCAGGAGAAGATGTTAAAAAAATGATAATTAAGGATCCTCATGCCCCTTACTTTTATGCCATACCCAAAATACACAAAACTTTGACCCGTTGTCCCCGGAAGACTGATTGTCTCTGGTATCCACTCTTTTGTGTACAACGTGGCAATTTTCATAGATTCTGTGTTGAAGGAATATTTATCTAGGATATCTTCTCATGTGAAAAATACCCAGGATCTATGTAAGATTTTCTCTAACATTAAGTGGCAGGATGACTACTATTGAGCTACAGTAGATGTCATTTCCTTATATAAATCCATACAGCACAACTATGGTTTGGAAGCAGTCCAGGATGTGATGGGTGAAGGCCCAAAGACCGCTTTTGTCACTAGATTATTGGAGTTCTGTTTAACTCACTACTATTTTAAGTGTAACAACAGGATGTATTTTCAGAAGAAAGGAACAGCAATGGGTGTGTCATATGCACCCAGTTATGCTGTGTTATACATGGGCTTTTTTGAAAAATTGTTCATGTATAATACTAACTTTTGGAAGACAAAAGTAATATGCTGCAAGAGATTTATCGATGATCTATTTTTTTGTCTGTAAGGGCCAGCCATCAGTGTTTGAAGATTTTATTTCTGAATTAAATACAAACTCTCATGGATTAAGATTTACTTTGGTTATGGGCAATATCCAGATTCAATTTTTGGATGTTGAATTTTATGTAGGGAATGACTATACTATTTAGTTTAGACCATTTAGGAAAGTGACAGCTGTGAACAACTTTTTGTTCGCAGAAAGTATGCACCCCCACATTTATTTAATTCACTTCCAGTAGGAGAATTCAGGCGTATTGTCAGCAACACGTCTGATGAAGCATGTAAGGAGTATTTTCTCTTACAGAGTAGGGACAGGTAAAGGGGTTATGATAATATCTTGTTGGATAAAGCAGTGCACCAGGTATTATGTGGTGAAAAGAGCAATATTAGGAGAAAAAAATATGCAAGTGGTAATCTGAAGCCTAACTGTGTAGCCAAAGAGCTATTCTTTGTATCTAAATACTCACCATTTTCTAACATAATGAGGAGTTTGATACAGGAATTATGGCATATTGTGTGTTTAGATCACACAGTGGGTGATTTATTTCCAGGGTTAATAAGGTTCTCCTATGGGAGATACCTTAATATGAAGGAACTGCTTAATAGACCACCTTGGAATAATGAATCTACTAAGGTAGGTATGTATAATTGTGGGAGATGTAAGGTTTGTAAGTTTGCAAAAAATCTATCAGGCACTTCAATTAATGGCAAGAAATTTGAAAACAATAACAGATTTTCTTGCAATTCGTGTAGAGCCATGTATATAATAGGTTGTGGATGCAACCCAACGAAGTGGTGCATTGGTCAAACTAAGAGGGCAGTTAAAGTTCGAATTCTAGAACATTTGGGAGACATCAGAAATCAGAATTTTAATACCCAGTGGAAGAACATTTTTGCAGGTTTCATGGGGTAAAAATAATACATTCTAGTGTACTTGCCAGCCCTTATAATATTAGAGGTGCTGATCTAAAGTATAGGCTACATAGCTTGGAAAGCAGTATGATTTTAAACTATGGTACTTTATACCCTAGGGGTCTAAATTTGGAGGCAAATATTATGACTGTATAAATGTTGTCATGACATCTTCACAATTTTATATTGTTGATACATTTGATGTGTAGCAGGATTTGAATAGTCCCTTTAATATTTAAATGTATATAATTATATAATTATTTAATTGGATAATGATAAGGTGTTTCCAATGGTTCACTTGGTATAAAAATATGTTGGTGCA
>NC_056734.1:308297507-308460007 GCF_019279795.1 Protopterus annectens
AGGATGGAATCATAACCCATGAAAACGTACATGGATAGAGATTGACAGTGAGACTGAGGAGAATAAGGTGAGTTTGAGTCTTCTAAAGCGAAGATAAAAACATTTCAATTAGCCTCCATGAGCATCAGTATGTGAACATATTAAGGTGGCTTTGTAAGCTAGCTATAAATAAGGTTTGTACTGTGCCTGTTCTTATTTCTAGGGAAAGTATGTTCAAGTTAGTATTAAGGTGTCAATAAGGTGTTTTGCGGTGTTTTGTCAACAGTGGTACTAAGTGTTCCATTTTATACACAGACTGTTTGATGAGTGGTCTGCAGTTTGCACTTGTAGTGTACCGGGGGGTAGAGTACATAGTATAGGGATATTGGTCTTTAGGTAATTATTTGTGGGTGAATGTGAAGAATTCGTACTCAGTTTTGTCCTCTGGGATCATCCAACTAAGTTTGATTTACAACATCACAGTGGTGTGCTCTGGACAAAGGTAGACAGAAAAATTAGCTTTTCTGTAATAATAATGATCACACATTTGAAGGCATGGTGTTATTTTGTTTTACTATCTCAGTAGGAGCATAGAAGAGTTATGCATTAGAAGAAAAGCTGCAAAGAGCTGATGTTTTAGCAGTAGGCATATCTTCACTCTATGAAATATTCCCATTTTTTTTTAATCTTTGTTGGTAATGATATTTACATTCTCCTCAAAGGATACTTTTCGTGTGGTGGCTGATAAATATTTCCTTTGTCTGACTATTTTAATAATGCCAGTTTTGCCTTTTAGGAAGGTGTATTGTCCAAAAGAATGCCATCATGACATTTTCCAAATAATAATATTTAAGATTTCTCTCATTCAGTAATAATTTATTTTGGCCAAGCTAGGAAAACAGATTACTGAGGGAGGACTGTATTTCATAAATCTGAAATGTTGTGCCACTTGCATGTAGCTAAGTGCAGAGTCATTTGTGTATCATTTGATATAATCTGCATTGGTGTTATGGTACCTTTCATTTGTAAAGACTGAAAAATTTGTGATCCTAATATAGAATCGTATAAGACTCCAACATAAATGCAATGCAGTAAGACATAGCATTTAAGTGTATCAAAGACTGTAATCAGTTCTTGTCATAGCTATTAAATCTGGTACCACACATTCACGATTGTGAGGTCTAGAGCAGCTCCCAACACAGAAAAATTCTAGAAAAGGAAATCTGATGTATTGCATTCCTAAATACATTGACTGTTTTTGTTTTTATTTTGGAGACTATAACCTTCCAACTGAGTGAACTAGTCTTCATGCAGCCTTCATGGTCATTTAAATCGGAGACCCCTGATTTAAATCATGCCAGTGCAGAAAAGCTACATCCTAGAGCCTAAACTCTTTAGTGTAATACAGGGTGGTGAACAACAAAAAACATATCTGAGAATTTAAGAAATAGGGGCACATTACTGAAGCCATTGTGACAATTATTTGGCATGCATTCTCATAGTTTTGTGCACTATTTGCACACCGTGTGCTGGAGCAAGTCTTATCTCTTCGCAACACAGACCTCAAAGTTTACCTCCAGAATTTTTGGACAAAACAAAAAATAATTATGAATAAAGCCCCCAGTTCACTGTTAAAAAAGAGGGGAGGGGGAGTAGCTATTCTCTTCAAAAATAGCCTACAAGTTACCCCCATTGACTACAAAGCTCTTCCTGAGACCAAGGCTGAAATCCTTGTCTCTAAACTTCAACTAAACTCCAGTAAGTCCTTATATATCATCTGCGTCTACTTACCTCCAGGCGATAACATCAGCTTACTCGAGGAAATCCTCAGTACCCTATCCCCATACTTCCCCCAAGAAACCATCATTATGGGCAACTTTAACATTGACTGGAACAATATTAATACAGAGCATCCCATCTTGCATATTGACCTGCACGGGTACTCTCAAATTATTTCCTCCCCAACCAGAATTAATAAATCCAGCAAAAAGGAAAGCATCCTAGACTGGATACTCATTAATAAACCTCATCGAGCATACAAAGTAGGGATATTCCCTGACAATCTCAGTGACCATTCCTTAACCTACCTGATCAGGGAAAAAAATGATGTACCCCATTCTGTCACTTATAAAACAATTAGATACAATAGAGACATTGACCCAGAATTATTCCAAAATGAAATCAAAGCCTGTAATTGGACCCCCTTAAAAAGTCTACCTCTCACTGAGGCAGTTAACTACTTTAACTCTAAATTTATAGCAATCCTTGACCACCATGCTCCAAAGCGGAACATATGAATTAGAGCCAAACCTGCCCCTTGGCTGTCCAAAAACACCAGACAAAACATGCTACTCAGAAACAAAGCTTGGGCCAAATGGAGAACTACTAAAAGTACTTCAGATCACCTCACTTATAAACAGTTGAGAAATAGAACAAAACTAGCTATTCTCTTAGACAAGAAACAATTCTACATGAACACTCAAACCAAATATCAAAATAACCCACAAAAATTTTGGGCAAGTATCAAAAGACTACTTCACCCAGGCCAAACCAAAACTCCAAACCCTACAGGCAGTCAAAGAGAAAATCCTAGACAAGCAGCAAATGCCTTTAATACCTACTTCACAGAAACTATACAAGCACTAGCTAACCAACTTTCTCCTGATATTACATTCCCTCCAAACACTAACAAGACCTTAGCCCCTACATTTCAGTTACAACCTGTCCCCACTCGAGATATCTGTAGACTTATCCAAAAACTTAAACCTTGCACTCCATCAGCAGACCAGTTACCAGCAGAATATTTGCAGACAGCTGCCAAAGCTATAGCCTACCCAATTTCCATCCTCATTAACAGAACTATTGCCAAGGGAGAAATCCCTACCATCTGGAAAATCTCACACATCATTCCACTCCATAAAGGAGGGAACTCTAATGACCACTCTAACTATCGCCCGATAGCTCTATTATCCCCATTGGCAAAAATAATGGAAAAATGCATTCAAAAGCAATTACTTAACCATCTAACTCAAAACAATTTGCTAGCTGATTGCCAACATGGTTTCAGGCCACACCACAGTACTACAACTGCCCTACTGTCTTTCTGCAACTCCATTAACCAAAACAGAAACAACAACATCCTCACATCAGCTCTCTTTATAGACCTGTCTAAAGCTTTTGATATGGTTAATCACCAGCTATTAATAAACATTCTTACACGCCTTTCATTCGATACTCAGGCTATAAACTGGTTCAGAGCCTATCTTACTAACCGACAGCAAGCAGTCCTATGGGATAATCAACTATCCTCCCTACTGCCTGTCACCCTAGGAGTCCCTCAGGGCTCTATTTTAGGTCCACTCCTCTTCTCAATTTTCATTAATGACTTACACTTAGCTATTCCGCAAACTACATGTTTACTATATGCTGTTGACTCAACAATTTTATGCTCAGCTAAGACCTCATCTGAACTTTTACTAAAAACACAAGCATTTAATAAAGTCGAGTCTTGGTTTCTTCAACGCTGTCTTCTACTTAACCCCCAAAAATGAAGCTCCTACTATTTTCATCAACCCAAATGCACACCCTTACTGATTTCACTGTCCTATCAAAAAATTGTACTCACATACAACCTGACTTAACAACAAAACTATTAGGGGTTACTATTGACAACCACTTTCCTTTCAATGAGCATATCAACAATACTGTAAATATAGTCAACAAAAAAATGGGTGCCCTCTACAGAATTAAGCCATTCCTCACTCCTTTAGCTAAAACAAGTATCGCCCACTCCCACCTTATCTCCTCACTTCTATATGCTTCTACTATCTATACTCACCTTTCAAAAAGCAATCTCTCTAAACTGGTTAAATCTTATAATAGCATTGCTAGATTTGCCACTGGACGACCATTTAGAACACACCATTGCCAGAATCTATCTCAACTAGGCTGGCTTGAATTTCAAAATCTACTTGAGTTTAACCAAATTACAGCGGCCCACAAAATACTTAACCAACCAAAGAAGACCCCAAGTCTATCTACCCTTATTACTCCCTACCTGAATCTTAACTCCCTGCGCTCCTCAAATAAACTACTTATCTCCTCCAGCAAATCCAACAACAGGGCAGGCGATGCTCTCTTCTCTAATGTAGTTGGGAAAAAATGGAACCTTCTTCCTCCTGATCTCACCTCTATTTCCTCTCTAACTAACTTCAAACCAAAACTTAAAATATACCTAAAAAAACACTGGCTTTGCCCTAGTTGTAATCCTGACTAACTTCTGCCTTAAGCAATTTACGTTATACCTACTTTTCTTTTATCTTTCACCTTCAGACTTCTATGTTGGTGAAATCCTTAATAAACACAGTCTTTCAAATTTTATTAGATAATTAGATTTCTCAAAGTCTACTCTTGCTGCTATTTTTTCCTCACAATTATATGAACAAGGGTCTTTTTTATAATATTATAACTCCTAGTTCATCTTTTTTCTCTTTCTCTTTTTTTTCCTTGCTTTCTACATATCAAGGTTGGAATAATGTTAAAAATGTCCTTAGATTTCTCTTACTTTTGTCAGTGTTATGCTTAGATGTTTAAGTTAGTATTAACAAATTGTACAAATTGGAGCTTATCTCCCCGGGCCTCTACTGAAAATGGATATTCATCCAGTTGGACTAGCCCGGTTAACAAATGTAAAATAAAACAAATAAATAAAAATAAATAAATAATATTTATTTAGAACTTCTAAAAACAGTGTCTAATTTTAATAGGGACTAAATAAAATGTTGAAACAAAATTAGAGGCATCAATAAAAAATTAGGGAAAGTTAAGAAGAGTATCTTGTACTTCACAGGGGAATTGCAATACCTAAGGTATTTTATAGAAATATTAAAAGTTAATTAATCTGAATATATCAGGAATAATTTCATCTCCAATATGATCTAGGTTAGAAATCTGGTAATTATGTGTAACTGATAGATATGTTTGTATGCAAATGTCTTAACCTCTTAAGTAGGTGAGTGTATTTGACAGCACAAAGCACAATGTGTATCTCTAATGCAGAAAGAACTTGAAGACCTACTGTCATGTAGTGTGATTCTTGTTTTTGGTCATCTACCCAGAATGACAATGGTTGGAATTATTTTGATATAATACTGATTTCCATTTTATGGAAGAGTCTTCTAGTCATGAGCAACAGTAAAGTGGTTTATTTATGGGAATTTTAACAAAGACATGTTTAATGCACCCGAAACCTTTATGAAACTCCACAGATCTTTTATTTTCACTGACATACAGAATTACACTGTTAGCATGTTTGATGTGACTATATGCTTTCATGCCTCACCTATGAGAACCTTCATTTAACTGTATTAAAAATTGTACCGCTCCTTCACATTTACATGCTGGGTGTAATTCATGAACACTTTAGCCTTATTTTGCCATGATAGCAGAGGAAACATCCTTTGTGTATAACGCAAAGTAAAAGATCTACAACTACTGGTGTCCCCATGGGTATGATACCTGTAGCATCACTATGTGGGGCAAACAATGGATTGCATCATCCTACAGTAATGCGGTGTGTACAATGCTAGTGACATCAGGTCCACAGCATATATGCTTGTTTATCTGCATTTTTATAATTTTTTTTTTTTTGGTAATGGACTGTTTATATTGCCCAGCAACGTTTTGCTATTTAACTAGTCAGTGACCCAAAACCGGAATGTGTGTTTGAGCAGAACACAGTTTATCCAACTGACAACAGCCTAGCGACTTTATCACTGAAACCCACTTTCAGTGAACAGAAGGTGTTAACCCTTCTCTACTGCTACGCATCTATGGAGTTGGTATGTATAATGCAGGGTGGTGGAGGGGCTCATTCCATACAGAGGTACAGAAGGTATTGCTCCTCCATAAAGAAAGCTTAACTTCTTATTCACTTAAAGTGGATTTCAGTGAATGTTTTACTTTTTTGTACATCACAATAATCCTCAACCTCCCTGGACCATAGGATATGTATGTCTTTATGCTGATGGTTATATTTCTCCCTAGGACAACCATAAGCACTTGACTAGCATAGACATCTCTGCTAAATGTGTTTTTTTTTTTATTGAAACTCATTTGCATATCTGCTCTGTGCCTGAACTTTTAAATTTACAGAAGTGCTTGAAGCTTCTTCGGGAATTTCAGGCACATTTTTGAATTGTGTAAGACTCAACTACATATTTTTAATATAGTTTTAACAAGGTACCAGTCCTATGCATTTTCAGACTATATTTATGAGTCCCATCCAATATTAGTGCAGAACACACTTTTTAGGAAAAAATCTTGTGAAGAAATTATAATCCTGCATTTTTTTCATTTATATGCCATTACTGTTTCTCATTATTAATAGTATTTTCATCTGCATAAACTGCAGAAATAGGATGTTTGGTTCATCAGTTTCACCAATCGGTTACAGTTTGCCCTATGAGTCTATACTTGTCACAGAAATGTAACACTTATGTGAGTGACACTCATAAGTACAATCACAAATGAGTGCCTTCTCCAAAAACAATTTTAATTTGAAGCTACCAGACTCAAGAAAAAATGTTTTTGAGGGTACTTCTGGCATGGGCCCTTTCACAACCCTACTAATTTTACTTTTAATAACTGTAAGATAGCTGGGCAACCAGCTCCCTGGTTTGGCACCCTGTTCAAGACAGTCGATTGCCTCTTTATCCTTGAATGAAGGATATTATGGAATAAGAAGAAACCACAACATACTACAACCTCAGTCTCTTAGTATGAGCCACACGAATCACACATTAGTGACCACACACTACAGTGTCAATCAGCTGTGTCACAATTAATCTGGCAATCTTTTTTCATCCCCTTCACTCTTTCTAGACACCTATATGTCCACATATAATATTAGCATCCACTTACCTTTCCCAGCCATTACTGAATCCTATGGCATTAACATCTTCATAAAAAGTGTATTTATTTATTTATTTTACATCTGTTTACGAGGAAAGTTTGTATTGGGTAGGTACCCATTTTCAGGGGAGGCCTGGGTAGAAAAGCTCCACATACAGACAAGTACTAATAGTACACTTAGACATATCATATATGATTACAGTTTTTGTTTACAATGTTAAAATTACAAGATAATTAGCAAAGTTTGATTGACAATAGTGCAAAGTAGATTGATGACAGTTTTAAGCAATAAGATAATATTAAAAAACAATAGTCACATATAGCAAATAGGTATGCACAAATGTTGCCATTGTAGTCTTATTTTTTACAGTCAGCATATGAGTGCTAAATGTTTGAGGTATGATTTTTATATATAAGGATGAAGGGAAGGCAGATTCTTTGTGTTTAGTAATAGAGACTGTTTATAGGTGGGGTGTTAGTGCAAGAGATATAAGTAGTGGAATAGGGTGGTTAGTTTGGTGTGTTGTTTTTAAAAAAAACTCTAGGTCAAGTGATAGTGTTGTAGACCTTGTCAGGCTAACCTGGGGTATTACATGAGCAAAGCCAAGAGTGTGATAAGTGATTTTTAAGAAGTTTTTTTTTTTTTTTTAAGAGGAGTGATTGTGGTGGATCTAATAGAGGCTGGAAGAGCATTCTAGATTTTTTCTATCTGATTGGAGTAAAGGGTATTTAGATTTTTCTTATGAAGTCAATTCAAACAGCGCATTATTGGTAGAATGTTATGTTCCTTCTGGCTCAGCGTAAAATAGAGACAGAATAATTGTTTATGATTTATGTTTATATTTTAATGGAACACATTAAGACATGTGAGATGAGGATATCAGAGCAGAAACCCAGGTTGTTAATTGCAAGGAAGCTCAAAGAAAACAGATTATGGTGGTTTGGGCACTTGTGCAGAAAAGCAATGGACAATCTGGTGAAAAAGGTTTGGAGCAGACAGGAAGAAGGCAAGACAAAATGAGGGCTTCCAGCAAAGATACAGTTTGTGTGAGAGAAGACCTGAGGCAGTCGGGTATAACTACTGAAGAAGGAAATGAGAGTGACACTTATTCTAGGGAATATTTTTTGAGGCAGATCTCAGTCCTCTGGAAATTATATACTAAATTTTCTCTTATACATAATACAGCATGTAGCACAACACTTGCATGTATATATGCATATGTACTTACATATACATATATCCAAAAGAGCTGGTCTAGTTAAACAAAGCTAAAGAATTCTTTGTATGGTTATAGATGCTTTACACAATAAATATTTTACCTAAACCTGGCATGCCTTGGTAGTTTAATTTTAAATTTTGGAACTGGCATACATAAATAGATCTGATCTGCCTGTTGGTTGAACATGCATATTGGCCTGTCATCGTAACAGACAGGGAAACAGAAATGACAGGAAGAAGGTAGTCAGCTAAATTCCACCCAGTGATAACATGTATCCTTATATTAAGTCAATAAGACATGCGTTCATTGAGTATGTATGCAGTGTGTGCAACCAAACAGGCTGTGAGAAGTTCCTTGTAAAGTGTATCTGTTCTTTAAGAGAAAAGGCATGGAAAATTGCATTAAAGTTTATACTTACCTTTTTCAGTGAAGAATAATATGTAAAACTCAAAATCATAAAACGTACAAGGTATCTGGGCTATGTAGCCATTTACTCCCTGCCAGTATCCACCCATAGACCTTATTTCATTTTTCAAGGAGCAATAGACCAGTCATACGGGGGATTAGTTTATGAATATCCATCCATAATGTGTTAAACAGTATATATGTATCCATTTGCTATTATGAAAACATATTGTTGTCATAGAAAATAAAATTAAAGCATTACTTATGGACGGAGCAACTGTCATGCTCCTTTGAGATTGCTGAGTTTGATCTCAGGATAGTTTTCTTACTTGGACTCTGGCTTGTTGAATCTCATCCTTCTCCTTTGGGCAAGGACCCATGAAGCCTGGAAGGGCAGCTTCTAAATTTAAGCAAAAATAAATAAATAAATAAATAAATAAATAAATAAATAAATAAATAAAATTAAATTAAACCCTGTCTGAGAACTTATAAGTTGGGAAACTAACTTTTTATCTTCACAGTAACAATTACTTTAGTTACAGCAGTTACTGCTGAAAGATATTCTTTCAAAGCTTGGATGCATTGGCTATAAGGACACAAACTTCATGAGTTACTATTGGAAAAATATCCTTGGAAACAGAATTGAATTATTCTGCCTGGCTGTAGGACTAATATGCCAGAAACAGAAAAGGCACAGAAAATCTTTAGCAAAAAGCAAATAGCATCTCGTTAAGATGCCAGTCTTTGTATAATAGGTTTCTGTCTTTCTGAATATTTACTCTGAATTTCTTTTGCCTGCCTTTTACTGTTTCCATATTTACTTGAAAATATTTTAACTTGTCTAAGTAAAGACATTTATTCAACTTTGAATGATTTCTGGCTGATAGCTTAGTTATTGTTTAAAGAGTTTTTTTTTTTTTTTTTTTTTTTTTTTTGCATGTACCATTAACTGTTTGATAAAATTATTGAGGAGAGTGTCTGTTCGGAGTTAATTGCTACTCTCTGAACATTTAAAAGTTGGCATATTTTAAGTGTAAACAGCAAGGTGTATTCCTGTTTTGTTAATTTTGACTGACTGTAGCATACCATAAAGCTTGGGAAACAGGAAGTTGATCTCAGAAGTTCATAATTTATCCTCCCACTGCACACAAAACACACACACACACACACACACACACACACACACATGGACTGATAATTGTGTGTGTGTGTGTGTGTGTGTGTGTGTGTGTGTGTGTGTGTGTGTGTGTGTGTGTGTGTGTGTGTGTGATAATTCTGGGCAATTTTCAATTAGTCATGGTAAGACTGCATTGAAAGTCATTGGGTTTGATCTGAGGTGGGTGGAATATTGCAGATCCAGTCATTAAAACTCTGATCTGTACTTGTGCAGTGTGGAGCTTATCAGGGTATGACAGTTGTCACCTATTATATAAGGCAACAGTCCTTATTTAGCATATATCTTTAAGTCAACTGCCCTTTTTATAAAAACTGGTGCCTGTGCTGGGAGTTTAACTCTACACTGCTAGTTTTGTTACATTCAGATATTCACGGCAGCGATGGAGGACTAGAAACCAGTACCCAGAGCCACTATCTATCACATATTGGTATATGCCATAATAAGTAGACCTTCCAGAGTAAGAAGGATAGTTGCAATTTATCTAGCATTCTTACTGAATCCAGTCACTCTTGAATAGTGTTCTGAAGAGCTCTATGGCTAAAATTCAATACATAAGTGAAGAACACTCAAAATTAATAGCAGTAACTATTTGAACAATTTGTGAAACAGTAATAATTAAAACTCACTATTGGACTTTTAAAGCATTCTGTTATGTGGCTTAAGGAGCACACAGCTACTCTGCTCCCTCACTTCAATGCAGACTCCTGCTATTTGAATATATTGATTCCATAATCATTGTGTCTGAAAGAATGGTGTATTCCTACAATCTCAAATTTTAAACACAAGTAAACAAATTGCAGTTCTCTAATCTCATAATAAAATGCAAAGGCACCTGGTATAAAGACTTTTTCTTGCTCCATCTATGTAATTGTTGTCTTTCTATATCATAAAACTATTAACATGCAATTTTTTTTGTTTTTTTTTTGTTTTTTTTTTATCAAATATATGTTCCTAGGGGGCACCATTGACAAAAAAGTGGCCTACTGGCCAAAACAATATTTACTGACATTTAACTCATTACAGCCAAGTGCGTCTCCAGGCAGTTCTGCAGTTAGTCTCTAGGTGACAAATAATTGCTTGATCATATTTGCATTAATAATTCCAAAAACCACTCTACATGCAAGGTACCTTATAGCGTGCATTATGGCAAACACTATTGTATTGATATTTGACCACTGTCTAATGCAACTAAAGAGATATTGAATATTATTTGTATACTGTTTATCTGTATTGTGATAATTTTCTTATTTCTCTAAATATCTCAGCATTCAGGTAACACAGACAGAACTGCATAGCCTCATATGAAAGAGTACAGTCGTATGAAGAACATCCTGCTGGCAGTACACGTCTTGCTTGAATGGTTACTGAGATATCATAAGCTGTTTATATAACATTACAAAATTAATATTCACTGTCTTTATTTTGGATTAAAAGTCCAGTTTAAAGTGTCAAACTGAATGAATGCCACAAATATAAAGATTAATTTATCCAGAATAGTTTGCCATTTACAGTTTTCTAGTAACATTTATGGCTCCAGAGATATGAATATTTGTTTGAACTGTAAGCTGATAACTTCATTTCTTAAAGGCTCAAGCCATACCCAATGGGAATTACAGGTACACACTTAATTTCTTTGCTTTCTTAACCCCCCCCCCAAAGAAAAATGTGGAAACAAATTGCAAAATGGGTGAATATCATGATATCCCTAAGTGGTTTAAAAAACAGGTATACCTTCTGGGCATTTTTTTATAATTTGTCTTAACTTGCTATACTATCATGTGAGTTTTATTAATTTCCATTATAAAACATCAGTTACAGTTTGCAAAACAATTAGCATGAAACTGTTAGATAAGAGCTTAGACAATCTTAATTGTGATGTGGGGTCTCAATATATTTTATTAGCTGATGACCAGTTTTAAAAATGATTTCTTATTTTTTCAATAGGGGCATTAAAAATGTTTGCTACTTTCTTTAAAAGAAGTTAGGAATTGCAATTTCCAGTTGTCTAACAGACATTTTATAGCAGTACATTCTTGATTAACACACACACCCATACACATCCATCCATCCTCAGCCCCTTTTTCCCATTTTTCCACATGGGGCCGGGGTATCACTTCAACAGAGACACTCATCTAGAGCCATGGATTACACCACTGGGTGGCTAGCCTGCTACAGTGTGCATGCACACACACACACACACACACACACACACACACACACACACACACATATATATATATATATACACACACACACACACACACACACACACACACACACACACACACACACACACACACACACATATATATATATATATATATATATATACACACACACACACACACACACACACACACACACACACACACACACACACACACACACACACATATATATATACTCTACCTAGTTTTTTTTTAATTAACTTATCCACTTCTAGCTTCTGTCTTATTCACTTTTCACTTCCATCTTCTTATCTCCCCCTTTACTCTTCTACCAGCCTTCTCTCCATTCCCCTAACTTCCTCCTCTTCTATTTTCCTGTAAACCCTTCCTTTTCAATTGGGACTGACTTTTAGTGTACACTTTATTGTAGCCTCTAACTCCCTCCTAAAAGTTACAGTTGCAAGTTCCTCAGCTATGTTTCTACCTTCCTTTTTCCTTTATATTTCACTGCAATACAATCCTTCTTCTACCCCTGCTCTTCTTGCCTTGTTACTAACTTAATTATGAGCATGATCAGAGAGAATAAGAGAGGGATCTTTATCTAGTCAAAACATCTACTCCTTGCCGTCCTAAATTTCCTCTAATTTAAAACTATTTATCTCATCTGCTTATGTATTCCACTTGAGAATATGTATGTCTTTCTCTACAGATGTCTTATCCATACACCTTTACCACCCTTTTTTCTGCTCTGACCCCAGCAATACCTCCCCTGGCTTTTACATGTCCCTTTCTTCTTTCAAATTTTCAATCCATATCTGAGTTAGCCACCCAATTAAAATCCACAACTATTAGTCTCTTATCATTCTACAGGATTTCCCATTGCCATATTATATAGAAAGTATTTAAAACATCTGGATTATCTTCATTTGGTCCATAAATGCACAGTATCTTCCATTTTCTGCCCAACAATCACCCATCTACCAGTTTTATACACTTTTACAAATTCAACCTTTGCCTTTAAAATTTTCCCTTCCATTGTAAATACTCCTCTTTTCTACTTTATTCCACTTTGCTACAATCCAGAATCTGCCAACATCTTCCTCCAATTTTAAAGGCTCCTCCTTCTTATTTAATTTAACTTCTTGTGATAAAGTAATGCCTCTTCCCTACCTGTTAACTTTCTTTCAGTTTTATCCCTCTACGTTGGATGAAAAAAACCCTCCCTCATTCCTCAAATGTTTACTTCCACATGTTCCACCTCTACCCACCCATCTCTCAGTCTCTCCATAAGGCAGGTTAGTCCACTTCCTGGTCTGGGCCATGACTGGCCCTAGAACCTGCTGCAGGTCTATATATCCTTCAGATGAGACAATAAACAAAGTCCCATGTGCTTGAGTTGGCAGTAGTTCATGTGGATGTAAAATATCACATGGCACCTATAAAAAAGAGTAGGGATCCTTTATTTATATACAAAAAGAACTATGATTTACAATATATTTGCATATTTACAAATGTACAAATATATAGATATACAAATATAATTATACATATTTATAATTTTAGTCACAATCATACTTATTTTTTTACCCCTATTAGATCCTACTGCTTTTTCCATAACAACCATTTGATTTTACCTAATATTGTTGCTAAAATCCATTCGCCATTAAATATAATTTCCTTTATTCTTTCATTGTATATAACTCATATAACATAAAATATCTTTCATTTATTCTTTTAACATATTCCTTGTTTCTATTATTATAATATCCATATTTAATCACACCCATGCTTATTTTATCCACCTCTTATATCTTTGAAAAAAATCATCTTTACATGTTTCTCCATAAATTTTTTACTCTTTTACATTTAAAAAAAATACATATTCAGTTTTTTTTCTTCTTAACAATATAAATGTATTCTATTGCTTCTCTTTTTCTAGATGGTATTTCCTATTACCAGTCTTCACAAAAAATCTTGACATTCTACTTTCTGATTACAGCACTTGCTTCTTATTTTTATAACTTTCATTTTTGTATATGTTAGATTTTCCTATGGTTTTACATAGTGATGTTTTATCATTACATTCATATACCATACTTTTCTTTCTTTTTCTGCATCATCAATTTTTATTTTACACAAAAATATTTTTCTTGGTAACATTTTATTTTATTTTTATACTCTCTTTTTGCTTTTACTATTTTTACTATAGCCCAAAACTTATTATTCTTATATTTATACAATTGTATTACTACTCTCTCGTCTTTTTCATTTATCCACTTTAACACTTAGTACAAATTTAATGAAGCAGCATATACCAGCATATGCCTGTTTTTACTGGGTTTAATCTAGAACTCCATATAAATGAAAATAATTATCTTCAATAATTCCTTTTCTACTACTGTTAGCAGCATAAATACACTTATTAAGAGTGCTATTTTGCCCACCAGTTCTGACTTTATCAAATAAACCTTTATTTTTCTCCAGAAAAGACAGGTTTGTTTTATTTTTCCTATTTTTCCCATTGTATTATACTTACATCTTGATTAATAACTTTATACCTAACACAGATATTTCATTCATTGTAAAATATATACCCTATCACATCACCTAAATATTTAATTTTCTTTTTATTTAAAGCCTTACTTCTGTTATCAAATTTTATTTTTGCAATTTTTATAATGTCATCTTCATGTGATAACAGAACTGGGATTTTTAACCCTTTAGGTGTTATCTACCCTGAGTATTCTTCATTTATAATTTATTTCACATACTGTCACATTCATAACTAATGCAAGGAGTATACAACTCATTAGGCATCCCTGTCTTACACCACTCTCCATATGCATCTCTTGGCTTAACCAGCACTGGAAGAATGTTATATGCTTACATATGTAATTTCTTAACTTTCTCACTTATATTATATTCTTTCATTATTCCCAATATGATTTCATGTCAAGCTGAATTAAATGCCCTATTTAGGTCTCCTAGCATGATTTCTCTCTTCTTCTTTGCTATTCATAATATCATCCAGAGTTACTTTATTTGCTATTGATTTATTCAACTGTTCTTTCTCTATTTCAGAATTTTACTTTTATAAATAACCTATGTATTTTTTTTATATTGTTATTGCATTATTGTTCTCTTTTATATAATGTGCTATATTTTTTGTAATGTGACTATTTTTATTTTTTAATTTTAATTTTTATTATTATGAACCTTATCTCCCTCGACCTCCACTGAAAAAGGGCCAATGGCCCAGTTGGACACTCCCTGTAAACAAATATAAAATAAAATAAAATAAATAAACCATTAATAATTCTTGACAAATCTTCCCCTTTATACAATACATACTGACATAATATTTTATAGTTTAGCTTGAAATCACTTTTGTATTATTTTCATAAAAATCTTATAATATTCTATCTTCCTTCTTTCATATGAATTTAAGCATTCCAGTACAATCTTCTTTATACATAAAACTCCATTTAACTATTCCTTCAAAATCTTTAATCCCTTAATTTTTTATATATTTCATACCTTATTCCATCTTGTTCTTATACTTTATCTAGCTCATATAAAATCTAATTTTCCAACTACTTATTCACTTGTTCTGATAACATTTTTACTTTCCATATTTTTTCACTACCTTCTCTTTTTCCTTAAACATTTCTTGCACATATTATACTATACTACTTTTAATTTTTTCTTGAGTTCTTTCTAGTTCTCCTTTTACATTTCTTATTTTTATTTCTCACATTATAGTACCATATTCCTTTACTAATATACTTAATTATCTTGATACTCCTCTTTTTCTTTGTAAAAATATCTTTGCTTATATAACAATTCTTGCATTTTTTATTTCTTACATATAATTCTTTTTCTTTGTCAAGGTACGTTCTATGATTATGTTCTAAATCTACCAGTGCACTATAATATGCTTGTTAGATTTTTATTTCTCTACTTTCCTCACGTTGTATTGCCACTATAAAAATGTATATTTTTCTTAAATATCATCCACCATTCAGACCATTTTTATAAAATGTTCTCATAATAATGTGATCTTTTCATAACTGTATTACCAATCTCTTTCCTTCTTTGTCACATACTTTCTCACTGATCCTATGTATTCCTTTGCATATTTTTATATACTCCTTATTTTCCTTTATCTCTACTCATACTGCAAGATGATCAGAAAATCATGTTTCAACTCCTCCTCATCTGCTACAACATAACCTTCTGGTACTACAAAATAATCTATTTTAGTTCTAAACATAACCCTTTGTAAATCCATGGATTTTAGTCCCAAAGTTCTAACTTACCACACCTTTTAACTTCTAACATTTTTCTTCTATCATTTCCTTTCTTTTTACACATGCCTAATAAATCACTTTTAAAGTCTCCTGTTATTATACTGTTCATATTTATTACTGCATTGCCTAAAATCTGATGAAATAATCTTTCCCCTTTTTTTTACAATTAATACAATCATATAAAGTTATAATTCTTCTTCTTTACATTTTAAATCTAGAATGGTCCCATTTTTGCTAAAGTCACAATTAATATGTTTACTATATTTCTACAGAATACAGATATTCCAAAACACCATTTCACAAATTCCAGATTATCTTTCCTCCCATAGTTTGTTTGTAATCTTTCTTCATTTCTTAAAAAACTTGTGCCTACTAAAATACTTACATCTGCAGTACATGCATTGCACCATTCCAAAAAACATATTTTTCTTACTATATTCTAATACTATTCACATTTATAAAAAGCAGTCTAAAATATTCATTTTTCCTTTTCCTTAGATTCATTGTTGTATAAGTTCATAGACAATTACTAGGTTAGTTGTTTTAAAAGGCCAGTTTAAGCCTAGCCAATCTCCCTCCCAATGGTGAGAATTGAACACAGTACCTTGGGTCTTGAAGTCAAATACCTTAACCATTATACTAACCCCCAAACATTAACTGCATATATTCTTTTTCATCCATTGCATTTTTTTCCTTTTTTTTTTTTTACTTATCCCTTCAAATTTTCTTTTTATGTTTTTACCCTTTTACCAATAGGATTATTTTTTTCTTTTACTGTCTCCCAGTTTATGTTTTCTTCATCATTTGTTACTGAATCTTCTTTTTCTGTGTCCACTTTATTATTTTTTCTCATCTAATTTTTCATCTATTTTTATTAATACTAATTTTTTTCTCATTGTTCATTTTTGTCTTTTTCATTTTCTTTTTTTTCTTACTCCTTTACAATCCATTCACAAATGTCCAATTTTGTTACATTTATAATATAGCAATTCACTTTTTTTGCATCATTTCCCATTTATCCACAAATATGGCATTTTCATTTACCATAGTTAATCATTAATTGTACTTCTTTTCTAAAAAAAATCTTATGTTGGGTTGTCCACAAGATTTTATGACACCCTTATTCCTCTCCACTTTTATCATGCTTGATATACGTAAAATTTTTTCTCTTTCTATTTTTAATATAATATTACAATGTTTTGCATTGTCCAGTACTTCTTTACATAAACTTTTCACATGTCCTTTCAAAGTCTCTTTTTCCACCTCTATTTAAAATTGTACATTTTCTATTTTGTTTATTTGTTAAATCCTTTAATCACATAAAGACTCCAAGGGATACAGTCCTTCTTTTTTCATATTTTTTAAGAAAACATTTCCATTGAAAAAACAGTATCAAATATAATGTCACAAAATGTCTCTGTTAATAAGAATACATACTGGTACCTCATATGTTTTTACACCCAAAGGAGGTATTAAATTGTCATTCCTTCATACCTGTATTTGTCTTCTTTACTTTGAATCCTTACCACATACTTCCATTTTTTATTTTCTCATGCCTCTTTCACTTCTGCTACTCATCTTTTACCTTCTATTACTTTCTTTGCATATGTTTTCTTTTCCAACTCTCCGCTATTCACCAGGATTATCCCTATATCCTCCTTTTCTATTTTCTCCATAATGTCCAAAAAGGAAGCATCTTCTTCATTGTTTGCCTCAGTCTGCATCACCATTTCTTTAAGTAAAGCATCCTGCAGCCCTGCCAACTGGAGGGTTGTAATTTAATATCCATCATTTGCTGACTCATCTCCATCAAACTGTTTTCTTTGGGGAAAAAAACTCCTCAGAATCTTGCACACATGTGCTGTTCTCAGTATTAGTTTTTTCCTCTATTTCTCTCACCTCTTCATTATCTCCTTCTTTCTCCATGTACATTTCTGTTTCTTTAGGCCACCTCCCTGCATGGAATGGAAATAGGAGGTGCTCATTCAAAATGGGTCTCACTTGCAACAACAGCTAGTAAGGGAAGTTCCCTGATGCCCTGGTCAAATTTCCTCTAGTAGTAGAATTGCCACCTTGAGTCACCCCTGAAAAGCAACCACTGGCTTAGTGGGACTAACCCAGTCAACAGAGAGTAGATAGGTAGTTATATAAATGGATAAATAGATACATAGATGGATAGATAGATAGATAGATAGATAGATAGATAGATAGATAGATAGATAGATAGATAGATAGATAGATAGATAGATAAAAAAATGTCTGGCTTCTAGAACCTGAAGACTGCATCGTTAGCTGCTTACATGGGCAGGTCCCTTTTCCCCTTGTTTTATATACAGCTGCAGATATCACTGCCCCTCACTGCTTAGTGTATTCTAGAAATTTAAGTCAACAGTGAAATACAATATTTTTTCCTGTATGTGATATTGCATGCTACAAAGTTACTTTAAGTGGAATTTCCCTCTCCCACTAACATATGAGTATACTGCATTGTAATGAATATTTCATAGTTCTATATCTGCAACAAAGAAATATATGGGTAGCATAGAAATTAATGCATTGCATAATGCAATTTCAGATTGAGAATCAACTGCATTTAGAATTTTACATTAAAAATTCCTAGCATCAGGCTATCCAGGTAGGAGTATTTAATGAGCTGATAAGAAGGTACCATTATTAACCCTTTCCTGTCAACAACACAAATACCTCAAGTTCAACAGTCATAGTGTGTCAGTTTCACTCAGTGTCCTTTCAGGTGCATGCATAATTTTAAGTACGTCCAGAAAACATGCACTCCACTTACAGTCCACTTTATGTAATACCTTTACCTACCCATACATGCATGTTTATTATTATTTTGTGTTTCTCACCACTGCAGCTGTAGCTAGCTCTGTACTGAGCAATAATGAAAATAACCATCACACATTTATGCATCGTTACACTGCATATCATTGTATCTCAATCACACTCTATAAGCAAATGCCATTTCTTTCCCTCTTGTTAATTGCAGTCTTATGTCCTACCAGGTTACCTGCAAGAAAAGTATAATTATCATTTACAGTCAATAGCCTCTTCTTAATTAATAATGAAAATATTTAAAATCTGTTATATGCTGCTTCCATTTCTTTTACTGAGTCAGCCTCACATCAGAACTACATTCCTTTTGCTGCTTGGCTTTATCACAGACGTATCCACTTCCTTGCTGTTTGGCTACCCCCCTGTCATTTGCTATGTGTGACCTATGGATTGCACTCTGATACTCTTTTCCCTTGTTTCAGAGATAAATGTATCCCATCTCACCTTGGGTAGAGTCCTCATAGTTTCTGTGCTGCTGTCTCACTGAACCACATACATTTTTTTTCATATCTCTCTTTGCAGCTTCATGATTTTTGATAACTTTCTTGTACTCAAAAGCTTTTTCTGCCTTCACTTCTTTGTTGAGTATTACAGTGAAGCACATGATATGACCTTTCAAAGCTAGTTACTTACACTTTTTTATTATCTCTGAGACCGATGCAGCCTAATCCTTATCCTCATCCCTTCTCCACTTTGGATTTCTGTACTGATATGAACTCAGGGAGTTCATGGCAACTCCACACAAAAGGCATCCCAGCTGTGAATCAAACTGGAGAATATCTAATAGGGTACAGTCTGTACTAATTTTGCTTTTCACATGGTCCATCTCTGATTCTAATGAAGTTAATAGATCTTGCTGGTTTCCCTGCCAAATCTGCAGCCCTTGATTCTCCAACAAAACACCTTCAAACATCTTCATTGTTCTTTTCATACCTTTACCTCTAATAATGTTTGTGGACCTATAGCAGGCTATGACCTGTATTGCTGTATTACCCAATGTTAGCTGCAGCTGAAGTATCTCAGATGCATTATGTTGTGATAACAGTCTGGAGGTGTGCACATCCATTATGAATACTGAAACACCACCACCGTTGCAGCTGCAGTCCAAGTTCTGGGCCAAAGAGATGTGGAATGAGTGATAGCCTAGTAGTGCAGGTGTGCTTCATGCTGCCTTGAACCAGTTCTCTGTTACAGCACAAATGTCAATGTTCTCCAGTGTAAGGAGTGCTTTGAGTTAGTGCATTTCTACATGTAGACCTCTAGTGTTGAGCAGCATGATCCTCAGATTACATTTGTTTGTAGCTGTTACAGTGGTAATGTAGTCTTTAGAACACTGCCTACAAAAGCCACTACAGGGGTAGCAAGAGCTTTGGCCAGTATTTGGAGGTCTAGGGGTGACAGATGCAGGACATATGTGGCAAAGGATCATGGTATCTCAAACATGTCATCCCAGGCACACAGCTAGTGGAACTCCTTAATATGATACCAGACATGTCACCAATTGCTGAAATAAATTGTTTTCAGCTTGTACTGTGGTATCATTCTGGGTGATGTTAAGATGCTACATAGAGAACTCCTCCATGTCTGTTTCTATATAGTCCAGAGAGGTACATCTCAGGTCATTCACACCCACATGTACAATGACAGAGTCATATGTATACCTGTTGTTGGGGGACCTCAGTGTGTGTGTTATGTGGCAGATCCTGGCACCAACAGCCAGATGACTGTCACTTTCTCCTTCCTCACTATCAAGTCAACTATGCCTAGTGTTTGGCCATGCTGTTTTGCCTTAGGCACTTTGATTGACTGGTACATGGTTTAGGAGACATATGTGTCTTGTGTTTAGCATTGTGTGGTGGTGGTGCATGTCTGCCTTGGAGGTCTCTGCTGTTTGTGCAGCTTTTCATTGAGAGCCTCCACAAAGGTTGGTGTATGTTTTTTGTTTTTATATGAAAGCAGTGCTGGTGTTCTGGAGGGCTATGTGTTCCATGCAGTGTGGCGCAAGTGTTGACCGTCTCCTCATGACCGACTATTCTGGTCTTGACTGGAGCATGTGTGGCTTCCAATTTGGATATATAAGTGCATCTCCTGCAAGTCTGAGTATAGAGAGGTAAGAGGTGAGGGTTGTCAGTGTACATGAGGCAGTTAGGACACTGCCTCAGGATGGCAAAGTTCAGCAGGTTAATAGGTTAATGCACAGGATACTGACCTGTAGAAATACCTGGACCTGTAGACATACCTGGAGTGGTGGCCATTAATAATGATTACTGGAGCTGATTCCTCATAGAATGCTTAGTTCTGTTAGCACATTTGTGTGCTAAAATACTCACTACAAGACATCTGGTAAAGTACTAAAGTAATAAGCTATTGAAAGTGCAGGAGAGGAGAGAACTAGCATATCTAAGTGACACATTAAAGGGCAGACTTGGGCAACACTCAGAAGCTAACATACAGTCCTGGATACAGCAATTCTGTATCTGGATTAGTTACAGGAAAGGTAACTAATTAATATTATTACAATAGCCAAATGTCTGGTATATTATATGTATTGCTATGTAGTGTAGCTGGTGTACAATGAATGTGTAAGTGCATATCACATGTCCAAACACCCATGTATACATGTGCCCCATACAGTATACTCATATCCCTTGCTACTGTAATGACACCACATATAGGCATGTTATGTTAAGGAAATAATATACATCTGGCCTGGAACAAAATATACAGCCCTTGAACCCAGGAACCTGTACACAATAGTCAAAGCATATAACCACTAAGCCATCTGAGCTGGACTATTTTATGATATTTTCAACCATAGCATGCAGTGCGGTCACTTTATCATAGGGAAGAAAGACTGTGGAATCAGTAATGATTCAGTTGTCAATAATTTGCAGCACTGTCAGAGCCACGAGCACCTTAGTACAATTCTGGAACACGCCAGATGAAGTTGGGGGACCAGTCTGTGGACATACAAACACAATGGTAATGATACAAAGGGACCCATACCACTGACTTCTGGTGCCCCCTACACAGTACAACTAATAAGTACACAGTACACTGCTACAAAATCGGGATAGGCCATACACAATGGCCAGACATACACTGACCTCTTAGAAATATAACTAAAATGACTGAATACAGGAAAACAACAGACAACCAGCCATCAATACACACAAATGTTTTAATGTGTTTTGCCGTCAAGTATTACAACATTACAAAACATATTTGCCTTAAATACGGGAAGTAATTGACACTTACTTATGTATGTTCTTAAACAGCCTTCAATTACACTCCTCAGTTAACTCCCTAAGGGATACAGTGTCAAATGATACAATGTAAATTGATTCTTCACATAACAATGGTTCTGTTATAAGTGTTTGATGAAACTGGGAAGCAGACTGTTTCCAAAAAAGTACATTGTAACCCACTACAGTCCCCATGGTGAAATGTATGACAAGTAACAGCTATAGAACGTTTGTCCATGTAATAACTAATATCTCTCACATGTTCTAACAGACTGATTCTAAGCCATGTCCTATTATTCTGCAGACCCACCTCTTGACTGTACAGGGTTCTACATGCTGTCCAGGCTTTGCACTCATATGTATGGCCCCTACCTCACTTAATGTGTCTTATTCCACAACATCACTGGGATGATAGCAGGAATGTCAGCACTAAATACTGATAGACCATACCTATCAACCTTCTACTGCATGACAACTGGACAAAGCCTGTCATATAAGTGGAGGACAGAGGTCCAAACACAGGGACATATTTGAAATATTGCTGTTATACGCTGAGAAGGTTGCTGGTGTTATAGGGTTGGTTGCAATCTCTCTAGTCTGAGGAATATGAGGTCAGAAACACAAATGGATGTTGCCATTTACTGGCAGCAATGACCAGAGTATGCCACTGATTTGCCAAGGACAACACCTGTCTGGGTAACACACCAAACATAACAGGCAAACCTCTGGCCATTATGTGGATAGGCCTACAGTTCAGGGCTGTGCAGACACATATCTTTGTCAGACTGACATCCATGCAGAAGTAGCATGTACATACAAAGCCTGGAAAACTAGCAGTATTCACACCAAATAAAAACAATACTCACATTCAGTCCCTAAGTCTGTAACCCTCTCCACCATTTTGTTGGCCTGTCTCCATGTTGTAAGAGTTATTCCCACCTGCTGTGCATAACACTTAGTAGCCATACACCTCCAGGATGTGTTCCTCACAACCAAGGCAAAGGGACAATGACCACATTAAGTACTCAATTATAGGAGTATGTTGCCATGACGTTGGCTATTGGAAGAACTACCCAACATGTCTGCATGCTATTAGCAAGTGGGGTACACAGGCCATCAACTGGTCAAGAGTATTACCTACAAAGGGCATGCAGACACCTGTTCCAAATATCTGTCTACCTTTACTCCATATTGAGTAACAGAAAAATGTGGAGCAACCTTCTGATACAACCCAGTTCAATATGATATAATAAAATGGTATGTGAGACAAGTCAGCATATAAGTGAATGTAGTATGTGTTTTCTAATAATGGGAAATAGGAGTTTGAAAGATTTATGTCTGAGCAAGACTTGCTGTAGTGATGTCCTGCTAAACAGCACCTATGGCCATAGCATCTGCCTCTCTCTGCTGTGACATAGAACACAGCTCAGGACCCTAACTCACCCCAGGAAAGGACAGCTCACATATGACAAACACTTGGGGTGTCTGTCAAACACTACTGGCTGTGCCACTGCTAGGCCAGCTAGAGGGATATTGTACATATCCATATTCTACCTGTAAATATAAGTATGATACACATGCTTGTCATGTAAATCTAAGAGAACTATATAGTGTGTATACACCTTCTGTAGCCAAAGAACAGGCAGATTCCACACATGTGGATGGACAGGGGTCTTCATAGGTGGACTGCTGCCCATCATGGCCCTGCCACAAGTGCCACAGCAGGTGTCACCAGACACATGTTTTGGACTGTCATGGAGGCACATACACATGTCAAAGCTAACAGTGGACATATTCTCATGGTCACAAATGCAAATCTTCATGCTATGTGTGGCAATATCCTTGATCATGGAGATGCCGGCCATTATGCTGAGGTCATAGATAGACGGTTGGGTGAGATGGTGGCAATCGTCGACTGTGGGATGTCTGTGCCACAGCATGTGGCAGAAGTTAGGCATCAGCCACATGGATATAGGACAGCACATGTGCTGGAAGTGCAATGTTGTAAAACTGTAAACCATGGCCACATTTGTCACTCAAACACACACAATCAGAATACTGATGTCACACACACAAGCATACACAGTTGGCACAACTGAGATTAGAACCACTACCTACCTAGCTCTTGCTATTCAAGTGCTCTGCATTTATTGCACACACCATGTAGAAAGTAGGGTGAAGTGTGCTCCACAGTTCCTCTAAGGTGAACAACATCCACTGGCCTTGCACAGTATGGCAATGGGAGATGTCCTGGGTGAGAATGGCCAGGAAATACTATCAGCTACAGACATATACACAATTACCAACACAGATACAGCCATGCACACATTTTCCACACATGTGGTTAGCAGCCTTGCCTATCTTGTCATTCAGTCCATACTGTCACAGAGTTTTGGCACACAGCACAAGCGTTATTGGGCTGAAAAGTGTCATCAGTTACCTGTATGGTCGATGGTGACAGTGGCCCTCATACAGTGGAACTTGGGACATGTACTGTGAGTAGCATGGTGTAAAAATATTACAGCCAGCATTCCACCCACATTGCATATAGTACTCACTCATAACCATGACAATCCTATGACAACCTCACAATAACACATTTACTAGGAATGAGATTCAAACCTTGCCTGCCTATTCAATTATTGCTATTACACTGATATGCATTTATTGCACATGCCACAGAGCTAGTAGGGTGAAAATTGTTTAATGGCTCTCCTAAGGTGAGCAACATCACCATCCCTTGTAATGTATGGCACTGTGCAGTGTATTTGGAAAATGGGGCCTCAGAATGCTGTCTCCTACAAATATGCGCACTCACACACACTTGCAAGCACACACACACTTGCACACACACACACACACTCACACACACACACACACACACACACACACACACACACACACACACACACACACACACACACACACACATACTCACATAAGCCAGGACTCAGGGTGTAAACCACACATGTCTACTTATTGGTAGAACAGTGTTATGCTGGTACTGCTAGCTGAAGGTAGACCATAGGGTGAAGGGTGTCACAAGGTGCCTTTACAGTGCACTACAGCAGCAGCCCTTTCTTAGTATAGCACTGGGGAGTGTAGTGGGTGAGAAGGTCCTCAGAGTATTTTCAACTACAAGTTTACAAACTCACTAACACTGTTATGGTCAGTAATGCACACAGACACATTTGTCAGTACTGAGGTCCATTGGTGCAGGTGTCCCTAGGTGTGTACCAGGCTAATCTCCATGGAGATATGAGAAGAGTAGGCCATGTGAGTACACTGGTATCATGGCACCTGACATTTGTCAGCATGCCATCTATCACCTACTGCCACTTGAGTGATCCCCAGGGTGATAGTTATATTCACCATCCACTCATCTGAATTTCTCTTGAAGAGGGCCAGTGAGATCTATACAACATATATCGCATAACGTGGCCGGTGTCTGGGTTATGGATTGTCCTCAAGCATGTTCTGTTGAATGTGGTAATGCAGTTGAGGTATCTATGGCATCTGGTGCATACAGATTGGGGCTTCCTAGCTGTGGCATTTGTAACACAGCTGGGCAGACATGGCATTATCAGTCAAGCAGGGATTGCCTGTAAGTAGCCAAGACGTGACCGGAACACTCAGAGGTTTGGGGATCTTTCCATATCAGACAGTTGTTTCATGCCTAGGGTTGTACACGTCAGGTACACTTGCAGCCTACCCAGTTGTTGAAGGGGTCTACTGAGTTACATGGAAAATGGGCCACTGGACCTGCTGATTGACCTAATGAGTGGGGAGTAGGGGGAGACATTGCCCTTGTCATTCCTGGATGACACACCCTTAGTTATACAATGTGCCACATGGAAGGACTATCTGTCCACAGCGTGGTGGTCAGAAGAGAGATTGCTCTCAAGCTGTGCTTACAGACCTCCTATAAGGACATCTGTATCCATTGGACTACCACCAGTGTGGTCATTTATGGATAACACATTGATTCAACCAGAGATTGGGACACAGTTCTTCACACTGAGACTAAGGCCAGTGTTCTGATGACAGTTCAAGGTGTCAGTGGCAACTTTATGCAGGATTTTAACATAATCAGGGGATGTAAACAGACCACCCCCCAATTAGCAATTGTCTGCAAACATTATTAACCACAGTTCATTCCTGTTGGGCTGGATATCAGAGCCACACACAATACACAAGACTGGACACAGGACAAGAACCTGTGGTACTTCACAAATGACTGTTTGGCAGTCTGACACCACTCATGACTGTTTTGCAGTCTGACAGGTAGTCCACTGCTTTCAGACTGTGAGATCCATCTGTGAGGCTGTTTGCAGACCACCTAGTGACATAGGGATCAATGGATAGATGAGTGTGTTTGCCTATGATTCCTGAGTGTGGAATGGTATCACAGGACTATAAGGACCACATATCTTGTTATGGACTCCATATTGTTCTATAATAATATCACATGACAAACAGATTATAGGACCGAAGACTGTCCACAGCTACCACAAACATGGGCCCTGTACAGTGGACATTTGGTAGTTTGCTGGGTGGATCACACAAAAGTACAGTAAAACCCACCACCCAATGGATATGGATCACAATGTTAATGGCACAACCACAGAGACACAACCTACAGGAATGAGATTCAAAATCCTACCTAACTAGTTTACTGCAGTACAGTATTACACATTTATCAGATGTGCCACAACACTTACATACATGAGAGCTGTCCAAAGGTATCTTTAAAGGTGAGTAATATCAGAAGCAGGGCTAAAGGAGGGGAACGTGTAATAAGTGCCAATGGCCTCAAAATCATGTCTCTGCAACTACAGACACTCTCACACAAACAAACACACTTTTACACTTGCTAGGACTGAGATTAGACCTCCTACCTAACAAGTTTACTGCACTATAGTATTATGCATGTATCAGACACACCACAAAGCTTACATATTTGAGAGTTGTGCAAAGGTATCTTTAATGGTGAGTGATATCACAGCAGTTATAAAGGAGAGCAATGTAAAATGTAGTGAGTGGGAATGGCCTCAAAATCATTCACCTACAAACACACACACAAATAGGCACACCTTTCCATTTGACAGACCTGTGATTAGGATTGCTACATAAATAGTTATTGGTACTCTACTGTTACTCAGTTATCAGAAGCACAACAGAACCTAAAGGGCTGAGTGCTAACAAAATTAATTTGTACAGTGACTGACTGCAACACATGTTTTGATATTGGGTAATGGGATGTGTACTGGGTGGAGATGGAGTAAAACAGCAATCCCTTCACACACACACACACACACACACACACACACACACACACACACACACACACACACACACACACACACACACACACACTTGCCAGGACTGAGATTCAAAATCCAACCTATCTACTTATTTCCTTTATTAAGTTATGGATTTATGGCATGCACTATTGAGCTTCCAGATCTAAGGTTTCTACAAAGAAATATCTAAGGTGACATACATCAGTAGATAGTGTGGAGTGGAAATATGGGATGTGTACTGGGTGGTAAAGGCTTCATAATGGCACTGTCTCTCTCACTGTCTGTCTCTCTTCCCCATGTGTATGTATGTTTGAATTATTGTTGAATGTTGGCCTCAGATATGTGTGCATATCACACAAAACAGATGGGGATTTACCACATATCTGCCACATACAGCTGGCGTGGGGTTTTCTGTCCAGTGTGTGTGTGTGAAAAACAAAGAGTTTACATTTTGGTGTGTGTGTGCACGGACATCTGCAGATAACAGATATCTATGGTCCACTGTGGTGTCAGACATAGGCTTTATATCTAAAAGTGTAGGAGCATGCCCAGGCTTCCTATTATTTTAGCTAATGCAATGAATTGCAAACGCTCTTTAGTTGAATGTCATTGTGTGAAATGGCAAAATACGGAAAGAACGGAACAAGGATTTTTTTTCCTAGTGAAAAAAAAAAACACTGGGGCATTTTCGGGACCTTGCCATTTCCTCCACTGTGGTGTAATCTCTGCATTAGTATATTTAAGTAGGGGGGGGGTGTGGGGGCAAAGCCCCCCCCACTTTATTTTGTGGTTTGATTTTTTTTTTCCTGGAAAAAAAATCACTGATCCATGTGTTTGACATTTTGGGTTTTTGGGGACTGTGGGTCGATTATATAGCATTCGCAATTCATTGCATTTGCTTATATAATATAGACCTGCATGCCCAATATGACTGTCAATATTGACTGTGAGGATCCATTCAATAAGTGTGGGAGCATGCCCAGTTTGACCTTCTGTATTGACTGTGGGTATCCATTCCAGGGAGAGTAGTACTCCAGTCCAGGGTTTTGTGTGCTACAGCTACACCTAGCAAGCTATTTTTGCAGGATATCTGTAGATAGGTTGCCAATATGGAGACAGAATTGGTCCAAACATGGGGGTTACTGTGTTGTAACTGTTTTCTATTACTGTCTGTGTTGCTTGTGTAACATGTTCTGTTTTAGCACATATTTTTGGACATATGTACTGTTTTACAATGTAATTTATTGTGCCATCAACTACTGACAGATATCATTGTTTGCTCACAGTTGTTTACCAGGGAAATACAACAGCAATGCAGCAGAGAGCAATATTGTGAGGCGAACACTAGACATTGTGGCACAATCCTGCCATTGTGGAGGGATGGCTACAGACAATTGAGTGATGGGTCTGTGTAAATGGTCCAGCATCTTGGTGCTATGCTGACTGGGGATCCTCTTCGTGTGCATTTATCAACTTAACTGAATGGCCATATCCTGCTGTGGGCATACCTCTCAGCTGTACAGTTTGGCCAGGTTATCCAAAGGCAGGACTCATATATCTGGTCAATTTCCCTTCACATTGTGGTCTACAAGCAGGTTTGTGGTTATGCATTCATGGGTTTGAAGTCAGGGGGAAGTATGAGCAGACATTTTAGTTTCAGACTTCATACACTCCATGATATCCATGCTTTTATGCCCCCCTTTAATTCTGTCCTCTTCCCAACAGTATGGGAGTAATATCTAAGAAGTATTTCAATAGTTTGATCTTTATCACAGCAGTATTTATGTCTTGGTCAACAATTCTTGCACTAGAAAAGGCATGCTACTGGCATTTGTCAGCATGGCCTTGCATTTCTTTTCTGCTTAATGTATTATGTTGTTAGTTAGGACCCTATGACATTATCTATGATGACACTATGGGTGAAGCATATGATGGCACTATGGATGAGCCATGGGCATTTGCAAGAGGCCCGTAGGCTACATGAGAGTGATGCAGGCCACTGCATTTTGTCACTCATATGTTACCAGGCTGCTAGTCAGTGGATTCCTCTGGGGTGACATGGGCAGGTGGGTGACTGTTCCTTTCAATCCTTCTAGTTCATAGTGATGCATCTGTCTGGATGTGTGCAGGGTGCTGCTTACAGCTAGGGACACACCTGCACGGGATGCCATGTCAGCATGCTGCATCCTGTGTGTATTCCATAAAAGACATGTGCTGATTCTGACATCATTCCCAACAGCAAGGATATGACTGATGAAATACCTGTGGCTGTTTTGGGAGGTGGTGGACTCAGTGCATGTGCAATATTGAAGTTTATGGCACCTGACCCACAGATATGACTGGGACCTTCTCCTTCTCCTACCTTGTATGTGGACATTAGCAGTGTGGCATGACTATATAACTGTGGCTTATGTGGGCTGCTAGTGATTGGGCAGACAACCAGTATTCCATATTAGACAGATAACTAACGTGATGCTAACCTCTATATTTAATTCCAAAGGTGTGTGCAGTTCATAGTTACTTTCTAGGCACTGCATAGAGTTCTTCCACCTGTGTACAGTAACACATATTGACATCTAGACAGTGAGTGTGTACAACTAATAACATAGGTGTAGCTGAGAAGCAGATTGGTTGGCACTGCAGTTGTTGGAACATGGCCCTGTCAACCACAGTACTGTACCTAGGCCACTGAGACACAACATCCAGGCCTACATGCTGTCCACTTCCAGACAATATTAAACACTCACAAAAGATTGGCACACTGACTCCTGCATATAGTGAACATACACTAATTATCATGTTGATTGGGACAGCTCAGCCAATCTGTGCTCCACTGATATTACGCTACAAACTCACATGCTACTGCCATTTATACATGGAGTTGAGGGGGCACACCTGACAACTTTCCACATTTGCACTGACTGCACTTCTATTTCAGTTATAACTGAATGTATGACTGACAGAATGCACTGGCCTACTACAGATGGCCTGAAGCACTCTGAAATGGCCTACAGTCCTCTGGCAAAGGTCCATGCCTCACCCATAGTGCCAATGCATGGAATGTCAGGGGGTCCTAACTCACAACATAACACAGTAAGCAGAAAACAAAAGCAAGGCCATGTTGAAAAATGTCAGTAGCATGGCTCCCCATGGCTTACTGCAAGGACTGTGGTCCAGGACATAAATACTGCTGGCATTAAGGCCCAACTATAGGGAAACCTCTGGGATATTGCTTACATAATGTTAGGAAGAGGAGAGAATAACAGAGGGGGGGTGTAGAAGCATGGATGTCATGGAGTGTGTGAAGTCTGAAACTAAAATGTCCACCCATACTACCCCCTGACAGCAAACCCATGAATGAATAGCCACAAAACTGCTTGCAAACCACAATGTGAAGGTAAACTGAACAGATATATGAGTCCTGCCTCTGGATAACCTGCGTGTATCTGTACAGCTGAGAGGTATGGCCCCAGCAGGATATGGCCATTTCGTGAAGCTGAGGAAAGCACAAGAAGGGAATCTCCAGTCAGCATACTAACAAGGTGCTGGACCATTTACACAGAACCAGCAGTCTATTGTCTGTAGCTACCCCTCCACAATGGCAGGAGTGTGCCAGAATGTGTAGTCTATATGCTTTAGAATATTGGTCTCAGCTTCATTCATCTTGTATTCCCCTGGTAAATAACTGTGTGCAAAGAATGATAATTGTCAGTAGTTGATGACATGATACATCTCAATGTAAAACAGTACATATGTCAGAAAAATCTATGCTACAACCAACAATGTTAAACAAGCAGCACGGATAGCAATAGTTGCAGTATCCCGGTATGTTACGCCCATTGTGTCTCCGTATTGGCAACCTATCTACAGATATCCTGGAGAAACAGTTTGCTAGGTGTAGCTGTAGCACACAAAACCCTGAGCTAGAGTCCAACCCTCCCTGGAATGGATGTACGCACTCAATATAGAAGGTCATACTGGGCATGCTCCTACACTTAGAGAAATGAAGCCCATTTCTGACAACACAGTGGACTACAGATATTGGTTATTTGCAGATGTCTATGCACACACAACAAATTGTACAACATTATTGCTTCACACACACACATTGGATAGGAATACTCACACATATCTAAGGTAGGGTTGCTACCTTTCAACAAGGCCAAAGTGGGGCATGGGGATGTGGTCAATATAGTAAGGGGTGTGGTCAATATGACACTGGCCACACCACCACCACCACATTACCGGAGGTTGTTAAAGGAGATGCAGTATTACAGTTATGGATACAACATTGTGACATTACAGCATACTGAAAACTCAAACCATTTAAATGAAATGAACTATTACCGCAAAAACACACATTACTAAATTGTAACAGTAAATAAACTTTAAAGGAATAAAAAAACACACTACTCATTAAACAGACACTTGTTTATTTAAAAAGTTAAAAAATTCATAAACCAACCATGACTATTCAGAAAAAAACTTAAAAAAATCTACATACCACATACAAGCCATGTATAAAATTAAGACTTTTTATTGTCAATTAAAGCTAAAGCAAAGAAAATACACAAAACTACATACTGTACCATAGTACTACATACTGCACACTAGCAAATTAACGCTAAACAAAGAAAAACACAAAATTGCAAACTGCACGCTAGTACTTTATACTGCACACTAGTACACTAAATCACTTTTTTTTAAAAGTGTATTTTGAATTTAATTTTATGGCTTGAAGAAGGGCCCGATTTGAAACAATATTTGAGTAAAGGTCACAACATTTCATCCGGTAATTTACAGTCATCATTAGTTCAGCTTTTAACAAGTCCACACTACATTGGTTTCGCACATCTGTCCATTTTTACCTTTCACCAAAGAAAAAACTCTTTCTGCAAATGCGTTTGAGGTCGGTATAGTTAAAACCCTAGCAATTACTGGATATAGTGTAGTCAGTTCAGGCCCTTCTTTGAAAAGCTTCAGCCACTTCTCTCCTGGGATCAAGCTTGTGTTACATAACTGTTCGACAAAGGGCCTAATTGCCAAGTAGTCCCTAAAAAGATAATCTTCATCTACATCCTGCAGATTCAGGGCAGTGGTCACATTAAGTAAGTCACTGAAAGCAAAGGGCTCATTTAGAGATAATTTAGATAGTGTAAACAAGTAGTTGCTTTCAATATAATCAAACCACTGTTCCAGGTACTTCACTGCTGTCTCCAAGAACACAATGAAGTCTCTTTTCAGTTTGTTAGCAGAAGTGCTATCTAATGTGTTCATAAGTGCCCTATGTTTCCGTCCAAAGAAAGTACCTTCAGCTCTTGCCTGCAGTTTTTGCTTCAGAGAGACCATTACACAAAAAGTTTCCATAGCAGTAAGTGCTGATTTTTTTAATGTACTTATATGTTCATTAAAATCAACAAGAACAGCACAGAGAAAGTGCAAGTAGTACTGGGGCAGCATAGTCAATTCATTCTCACCATGTTCATTAGCTGAAAAGTACAGCAATATCTGCCGGGGGGTCTCCCCTTCTCCCTGGGAGAGGAAATAGCACTGGAGCACTGGAAGATTTTTCACTACTGTTTCAATAGCTGGGAGTAGTGACAGCCACCTTGTTGGCACATGTCTTAACAGACTCTTAAATTCCATACCACAAAACTCAAAGAAGTCTTTCATGTCTCTGGTCCTTGTGGCAGAACCTGAGAAGTGGCTGAAAAGTTTCATTACAAATACTTCCACTTCATATGGTAGTTGTGCTGCAGCTTTTTTGGCTGCATTGTGAATGATGTAGGCAACACAAGTGCTAAGTAAATAACCTGAGAGGTGACCACAGTGTCTATTAAATGCCAAATTATTCTTCTTTCCAGATAGGGATGATAATTAATAAAATAATACAAGAAATTAAAGAAATACTGCTGAACGTAGTAAAACAGATTGTTTTATTGTAGCATGCTGTCGGTAAGCGCTTTCACAGAGACTTCTTCAGACCATTGCAATTCAAAACACATTCAATTAAGACTTCTTATATACAAGTCAACCACATGTCAAACTATCTAATTAATTTCAATTAAACATTTAAAGTTGTATCCTAACATTTATATCAAATGCGAGAGACTTTTCTGTACTTGCTATTACGTCAGATCCTATTGTAGCATAACTAAAAACTAGCTTTAATATTGACAATGCCGACACGCTATGCATAAAAAACTATGTCATTCACATCAATAAAATTAACTTCTAAGACAGTTAGAAACAATTATTGCACTTGAAAACATTGCTCACTATCACTGTGTAAGAATCAGAAACCATGTATTTAAATCGCAATGCGTATCCTTAGTTCAATCACGATATAGTTATTCCACTTAGAATATAAAACCTTCTGATTTCTTGTTTCAAAATATCCAATATCAGTCTATGAATGTATATAATACATTGACTGATTTATGCTGCGATGTTACAGGTTATATTATTGGCTAAAACTTGTATTCTGAATATGTTCACAAACGGATGCATTAATCATCTTATTCATACAAATGCAGAAATGTATTTCCATGCCTTTAGAAAGTAATGACACGAACAAACTTGTCATTGGATATATGCCTTGTTCTTAATAAAAATTGCAATCAATATATATGTATATACCTTGTTCTAATAAGAATGACAAGCAAGTCAAAACATTTAAAAACCGAACATCTAAAGTTCCATCTAAGGGTGCAGCTTAATAAACAAATACTACTACATTCATAAAGCATATATGAATGTATGACTTACTATATAACTAAATTGCAGTGAATTGCAGATTTTATACATAATAAACAACAATAATAAAACACCTAATAATATCCTAATATGAAGACTATACATAGGTATGTGGAATAACCACTCTCCCTACCTAATAGCTTAACTATGATGGACATTAGCTGCCCCAAGCATCAAGGCCAATAATGTGGCTCACAAATTATAGGAAGCATGTCTAAGTCTTAAGTATGACAAGCATCCCACAAATGAAAACTTAACCATAAACTTATAAAACCTAAAAGCAGCCAAGGGTCACCCACCTGACAGATCATTTAGTCAGTCATTGTACTCTAAATACTCTAAAACTGAGGAGACATATACTAAAACAATAAGATCATTAATAAATTATAATGCACATAAACATTATTTAAAAAATATATATACATAATAGTGCACATAGATAGCTTGCAACTTATTATGAATGGTATTATCCCCTAATGCCCACTAAACTAAGATGCAAATGCATAGTAAGTGATATATATGCAAATGTATTATAGTTGATATATATTCTAAGATTATCTGGGCACTGGCCCAATAAAACGTTCATATTAAGTATAATGTTAATATAAGATGAGAAAAGAGAGAGGAGAGATTAATAAGCAGTAAGGCGTCTAGCTTTTAGTATAGGTTTAATAGATGGTCTTTCATTCAACCCTCTACCCTTGTCTGCTCTCACTTTCATAATCCATTTAATTTCTTTACTTTCTGTATGATTGTGTATATTACCTTCTCTAACAGAAGGTTGAATACGTCAATGACCATAAAAGTAAATGTATGGTTCAGTCCCATGGATACAACATGCTTAGCCAGAACATTGGTTAAATGTCGAATCCTAATAGCATATAGGTGTTCACGTATCCTGGTACGAAAAGCTCTATTAGTTTTGCCAATATAGAAACACTGGCATAATTGACAGATGGCTATATAAACTATATGACAAGTATTACAATCTGCTGTAACATAAAATTTAAAACTCTGACCCGTGTCTGGATGTATGAAATTATCACCTCCCTCAATGTAGGTACCGGGTATAGAAACCTCAGCTAGTGTAGGATAGTGTAGTAGTCAGTGGCCCTTCTTTTTGAAAAGCTCAGCCACCCCTCTCCGGGGTCAAAAGTGTTGTGTTATAAAACTTCGACAAAGGGCCTAATTAGAGATAATTTAGATAGTGTAAACAAGTAGTTGTTTTCAGTATAATCAAACCACTGTTCCAGGTATTTGCTTCAGAGAGAACATTACACAAAAAGTTTCCATAGCAGTAAGTGCTGATTTTTCTAATGTACTTATATGTTCATTAAAATCAACAAGAACAGCACAGAGAAAGTGCAAATAGTACTGGGACAGCATAGTCAATTCATTCTCACCATGTCCATTAGCTGAAAAGTACTGCAATATCTGCCAGGGGGGTCTCTTCTTCTGCCTGGGAGAGGAAATAGGACTGGAGCACTGGGAGATTTTTCACTACTCATTCAATAGCTGGGAGTAGTGACAGCCACCTTGTTGGCACATGTCTTAACAGACTCTAAAATTCCATGCCACAAAACTCAAAGAAGTCTTTCATGTCTCTGGTCCTTGTGGCAGAACCTGAGAAGTGGCTGAAAAGTTTCATTACAAATACTTCCACGTCGTATGGTAGTTGTGCTGCAGCTTTTTGGCTGCATTGTGAATGATGTAGGCAACACAGTTAGCCTTCTGGAGTGATGGGCACTTTTCTTTTAATCTGGTATACACACCAGATTTCTTCCCATAGTTCACACTGGGCATTATCGGCCCCATAAGCTGAAATGCTGTTCCAGGGCAAGGAGTGCCGTTCCATAATGTTGGAAATTTGCTGTGAAATAGCCTGTGCAGATTCATCAGGGTCTTCATAGAAGTCCAAAAGGCCATTCACCACCCCTTCTTCTTTAGAAAAATACCTCACAACAAGTGGAAATAATTTTATGTTCCCCTTGTTGGAAGCATCTGATGAAATTGCAAATGAAGTGCCTGGTTTTTGAAGGTCATGCAGGAGGCATTCCAATGAGTATGGTCCCAAAACATTTTCGACTATGGCTTCAGCCTTGGTTCTCCCACAAGATAGTTTCTTTGCAGTGTCCAAGTCACTGTACAACTGGCTGACCAACTTTACTGCACAGCCCAAACTGTTATAGGAAATATTGTGCTTAACAACATGGAACACCTCAGAGGCTTCTGCTGCAATGATCCTAAGTTCTGGTCCCTCAAGGTTTGCTTTCCTTGCCCACTTTGTCATCAGATGAGTGGATTTAGCTTGAAGAATAGCAGTCTTATGTTGTTCAGTTGCCTCATGTCGTGCAACATTGTTTCTTCCACCGTGGGTCACTAGAAATTCTCTCTTGCAGTACCTGCAGAACACTTTGACATCACTGCATCTCTCGATCCAGTCAAATTCTGTTTTCCAAACATCCTGCCACTTGCACATTCTCTTGCTGCTGGTTGACTGTGATGAAGCTGCTGCTTTCTTCATGCTTGAATCTGTACTTACCTGATATGCAACATATTTACCAAAACTGTGTTAGTAGGGTGCTGTAACATACTGCTGCACAGCACAAATTAACTGGCTCAAAAAGCATTGGCACACGAAAGAACTGTCTTGAAAAACAGTGGCACTCAAAAAAAAAAATGGCTTGAAAAACAATGGCACTTGAAAAAACTGGCTCAAAAAACATTGGCACGCAATAGAACTGGCTCAAAAAACATTGGCATGCAAAAGAACTGGCTCAAAAAACATTGGCACGCAATAGAACTGGCTCAAAAAACATTGGCATGCAAAAGAACTGGCTCAAAAAACATTGGCATGCAATAGAACTGGCTCAAAAAACATTGGCACGCAAAAGAACTGGCTCGAAAAACATTGGCATGCAAAAGAACTGGCTTAAAAAACATTAACACGTGAAAGAACTAGCTTAGAAAACATTGGCACTTGAAAGAACTGGCTTGAAAAACATTGGCACTTGAAAGAACTGGCTTGAAAAACATTGGAACTTGAAAGAACTGGCTTAAAAAACATTGGCATGCAAAAGAACTAGCTTAGAAAACATTGGCCTTGAAAGAACTGGCTAGAAAAACAATGGCACTTGAAAGAACTGGCTTGAAAAACAATGGCACTTGAAAGAACTGGCTTGAAAAACATTGGCATGCAAAAGAACTGGCTTGAAAAACAATGGCACTTAAAAAAACTGGCTTGAAAAACATTGGCATGCAAAATAACCGAGGAATGGAGCAGGAGAGTTATTACAAACAGTTTGAAAAAGGTCAAATAGTAAATGAGGTAATGTAGGGGGCATTTTGGCCATTGAAAACTAACATTAACACAGCTTGAAAAAAATTAAATGCACTATTTTTACCACGAACATGCCCACCTCACCCCACCCCTCAAAAAAAAAAGAGTTAACCACATTCACTGAACCAAAAAAACACTACAATGCATGAGAATGCACAGTGGATACCATAGACCTGATTTAGATTTTGACCACAGCAGTTAAAAGAAATGTATGGCACTAATTTACACAGTGCAATGATCTATTAATGAACATGCCCAACATCAGCACTGGTCGTAATCAGATTATAATGAAAACAGTACATTGTAACTTTATTGAAGACATCAATAAAACACAAAATACAAACTTTGCTACTTATAAAAACAAACTACCCTGTAAAAATGACATGGTTTAGCACAATCTCAAATATACTGCATTAACTTCTGAGCATGTATCCACAAAAAAAAAATAAATAAACAGGAAAAAAGTTTGTAAACATTTTAACTTTTAGAAATACTTCTTGCAAGAGAAGTAAAATAAACTACAATGTACAGCAGAGTCCATGGGCTCCTTTTACCTAAAAACATAGCAATTAAGAGTAATTTACCCAACACAGTGATGCAATAAGCAGGCCCAAGTAAAAGCAGTACACCCATATTCACATTACAAGCAAAGCAGGACATTTTAACCTTATTAAAAATGCATAAAAAATTAAATGCACACATTTACAAGTATAAATGAAAACAATCTTGAAACAGCTTTGGCAAGTTGGCAACATGTACCTACTAGAATAATAAATGCACTATATTAGCTGTTAACATTTCCCCTCAAAAGGTAGACTTGCACCACATACACAATGACTTGCAAGAACTAACAGGAAAAATTACAAAAACAGTATATCCTACCTTCTTGAAAACAGCATTAAATTGCACACATTTCCACACAATAAAGTGCAAAGTATGCTCGAACATTTTCTATTTGCAAACAGAAAATACCCAGAAAAAGCTACGACAATAGAAATACATCACACTAAATTTATATTTCACTGCCCCCCACCAGAAATAAACAACTTCTATACACACAGTTCAGCCTTTTAAAAGTAATGCTTCCAAATCATACCACCAAGAACAATAACAATATACATACAGGTTTTATACCTTTAAAAACTACTACTGAAAAATCTCAAAATAACCACTGCACAGATTTAAATACTGCGTACTGCACCCCCCATCTACCTTTAAACATTAAAAAATTAAACCACAATACATTCCCATTTTAAATAACTAAAGCCACAAAATAATATGTTATTTACTTACCACTATCACAGTTTTTGCTGGGCTAGCTTGCTTCCTTCCTGCTAGAATGGCTAGTTGGATGACTGGCTCTGTCTGCTCAAGTGGCTGGGTTGGCTGGCAGGCTCCCTTGCTGGCTAGCAGGTTCCCTTGCAGGCTGGCTTCTTTGCTGGCTGACTGGCTGGCTTCTTTGCCGGTTTGCTGGCTGGTTTCTTTGCTGGCTGGCTGGATTTTCAGATCTTTTTTCCTTCACAGCTGTAGAGCACTAAAACAAAACTGCTCTACAGCTGTGACCTTTATTGGCCTCTTCTAGGTAAATCCCCACCCCCTCCAATCCCTGCAGCCAGTTACTGTTTGAATTACACCACCCGGACCTAGCAGGGAATCCCTCTAACTGCAGGTCCGGGTTGGTGACGTAGCCGCATTACCGTGAAAAAAATGGAAGTATTTTCAGCTTTTCCATGGCAACAGCAATTCGTGAGTGTGAAAATGGGAAAACGGGACTTTTAAAGTCCCACTGTTTGTGAATGCGGGAAGCGGGATGAGAAGGCTCAACCTGTGAGTGTCTGCTGACAACGGGACGGGTGGCAACAATCTAAGGCCAACATAATATAATATGTCAAACACACACACGCACACACACACACACACACACACACACACACACACACACACACACACACACACACACGTGGGGAAAAGAAAGGCAGACAGCGACAGACAGAATTCCATTATGAGGTATTTCCACCCAGTACTCATCCCATTGTCCCATATCACATGATGTGCTGATGTCATTCACTGTAGAAGTTCCTTTGGTTAACCCTCAGCCCTATAGTTTCAGTGGTGCTTGTGATAACTGTGTAACACTACAGTACAAATAAGTATCCATGTAGCAGTTGTAATCTCAGTCCTGTCAAATGTAAAGTTTTGCATGTGTGTGTGTGTGTGTGTGTGTGTGTGTGTGTGTGTGTGTGTGTGTGTGTGTGTGTGTGTGTGTGTGTGTGTGTGTTTGTTTGTTTCTAGATGAATGTGGTTGAGGCCATTTACACTCACTAAACTTCCCTTACTTCTCCTTTAGCACTGCCGCTGATGTCACTCACCTTCAAAGGTACCTTTGGACAAATCTCTAACATTTAAGCTCTGTGGTGCTTGCGATAACTGTGTAATTCTGTAGTGTAGAAAATTAGTTAGGTAGGAGTTCTATTCCTAGTTCTGACAACTGTGGAAATGTGTGTGTGTGTGTAAGAGAGAGTGTGTGCTTTTGTAAAGACCTGATTTTGTGGCCATTTACACTTACTATACTTCCCTTATCCCTCCTTTATCACTCCTGCTGATGTCACCCACTTTAGAGGTATGTTTGGAGAAAGTTTTGCCTATAAGCTCTGTGATGTGTGTGACAAATGCGGAACAATGTAGTAGCAATAGGTACATAGTTAGGGGTTTGAATGTTATTCCTGGCAAGTGTGTGTATTTATATATATATATATATATATATATATATATATATATGTATATATATATATATATATATATATATATATATATATATATATATATATATATATATATATATATATATATATATGTAACTGAAATATTTTGTCCCCATTTACACCTGGTACACTTCTCAGTGCCTGAATTTAACAATCCTGCAGGTATCATTCTCCTTAAAAGTACTGTTGGCAACATTAAACCATGTAAGGTCAGTGGTGCATGTGGTAAATGTGTAACATAATGGTCTGAAAACATAGTTCTATAGAGTTTTGAACCTCACTCCTGGCAAATGTAAATGTGTGTGTAGGGTAAAATATTTTGTGAACTCTCTCACCCACTAGATCACCCAATGCCAGTATTTACAAGGGCTGGTGATGTTCCTCACCTTATAAATACCTTGGCACAACATCGATTCTATAGGCTCTATGGTGCATGCGATAAATGCGTAACACTATAATAGCAATTCATACCCCTAGGTAGGGGTTGGAAACTCAGTACTGGCAACTGTGGTGTGTGTGTGTGTGTGTGTGTGTGTGTGTGTGTGTGTGTGTGTGTGTGTGTGTGTGTGTGTGTGTGTGTGTGTGTGTGTGTGTGTGTGTGTGTGTGCACGTGTGCACGTGTGTGTGTGTGTGTCTGTGTGTGTGTGTGTGTGGGTGTTGGTATTATTGTGTAAAAACGGGATCCATTGGGGTGGCAGGTTTTGCTAAATTATTATATTGAGTGCCTAGTATATGTCCAAATGTCCACATTTACAAGGCCAACAGTTGTCAAACACCATAGAAGTTGGTGTAGACATTCCACAGCCATAAATGTGTAGTGCCATGTGCAATGACTATGTGACAGTATGGATTAGTTAACAATACAGGCAACCCTTCTAGTATTCAGAGACCACTTTTCACCCACAAATCATACACAAACACACTTGGCTAGGCAGCAACCACTATATTGGTAGTTCTCCTGCAAACTGCCTCACAGATAGTACCCATGGTGTGATTGCAGTGGACTACATGCCTGTTGACCACAACAGTGCCACTGACATCAGAAAGTACTTTGATGTCTTACATCCCCTGACTGAGTGTGTATTATCCAGCAAGTAAAAGGATGTGGCACCCTGTTCCATCCCCTCAGTAGCCCAATCAATGTGTACAGTGGCTCTTTTACCATGTTCCCCACTGGATGCCTGCAACAACTGTATAGGCTGCAAACATACTCCGCAAAGGGAATACCATGCCTTATACACATACCCTGTATAGGCAGACGTCAATAACTCCAATGAATCACAGCAGAATACTGTCTATGTAGGTGCAATCACTACCTCAGTTACATAGCCAGGTCTCACCAAACAAGGTCAGACATGCTACTTCTGAACATACCAATCTGTGCACACAACATGCCCCAGAGACCTCAAGCATGCTTCCACACTTGAAAAAGAACATGCACGTGGGACATGTGCACAAACAAGACACTGTCCATGTTATGGAATATAAATCACATACATGTGAAGCAGTGTACATCACTGGCCACCCACAATAGAAATCTGTTTGAGTGTATGGGGAATACAGTACGCAGCCCCGGGGACCACTCCAGTGACTATACTCCTGAGCTACATTGAGGACTATTTTCATATGGCCTGATGCCAGTGTATTCCCTTGGACTAGCCTTGTAGAGCCTTCAGGCCCATTCACCTACTATACACCTATGAACCTATGGATCTCAGTACTGGCAAGTGTGTGTGTGTGTGTGTGTGTGTGTGTGTGTGTGTGTGTGTGTGTGTGTGTGTGTGTGTGTGTGTGTGTGTGTGTGTGTGTTTGTGTGTGTGTGTATGTAGTAATCTCAGTGTGTTTGGTTGATGAATATCCCCTGTGGTTGTGGTTATTAGCAATCAGAGGTCCAAGCCACACCACGTACCATTCTACATTTCACAACGGATGTTGTAAATCAACATATACCAATGTACAACTCTCACCCCTATAATCTATCAGGCATATGCAATCACTGTGTTACAGAACGGTGATTTCCGTGCACATACTGTACCCTGCCTATGACATGGTGGATGTGTTACCACACTGCCATACCCCATGGTCTTGCTGCAGGGCCACATCCTGATGACACACAGATGCCTAGAATGGAAATGGGATACAGCATGTTAGAACACATTCACTCAGCACTTCAATTGTGGGGGAGAGAAGGGTAAAGCTGGTGGTGAATGTGCTGTCAAGACTGTGGCCAATATCTGTTGTCTCAGGATAGGTATTAACTTTGTGCAGTAACTCTCAGCACTTGTGTTTAATGCTGTGCAGTTATCAGCAGCATTGGCCAAGTGAAAGTTCAGTAAGCTCTGTAGCGCAAGAGGTAACTATGAAACACTATAGTAGACATAACTAGATAGGGAGGGATTCTAATTCCAATACTGGCAAGTGTGCGCTTGTGTCTGTGCTTGTGTGTATGTATGTGTGTGTGAATCATGCACTGTCTGGCTTTTACCATTTTTGACCTTTGTACTACCCTTTACACTTCCCTTCACTCCAGTTTAGTGGTCATCCACCTTAGAAGTACCTATAGAATAGGTGCAAATGTATAAGCTCTGTGGTATGTCTGATAACCCCATAGCACTATAGTAGGAATACCTAGATAGGCAGGAGTTCTAATCCTAATGCTGACAACTGTTTGTGTGCATGAGGATCATGTCTTCTATGGCTTAAACCATTTTGATGTGTATACCATAGACGGCTGGTGACCACCTCCCGCTGCTATTATTTTATATAGTGTGGTAACAGCATCTGCCTCACATACAGCAGGTTAAACCATTGTACATTTGTCTGTACAGATATGTCTGGAATATCCATATGTTTGCAACCTATACGTGATCAGAAGTGGTCTGTGTACCTTAACAATGCCCATGTATGTGATATAGCCAAATACACCACAGGGATTGTACTGACACATATGGCAGCATGAGGTATCACACTTGACTGAAACATCATGCTGATATGACATCTGCCACCCTCGCAGGTGGCCAGCCTTGTAGGTGCAATACATGAGTCCAGATGCTTGTTTTTAAAGTGAACTGTTCCTGAAATGGGTCATATTTAAGGCTGGAAGAGGTGTTGACTGACATTGTGTGGTCCTAATTAGTATGTAACAGGAACACCTTGCATCTTAAGAGGGGTGTGTACACAATTTATATCCACTGTATACCACTAATGTGTCAGACATGTCCCTACCTTAGGCCATTTGTCCAGCCCATTTTGATGGCCTCTATCCAGACATCTTGGCACTGACAAGTTGTGAGGTATGCTACAGGAATGTTGAATTCACATCAGATAGGCCCCAGTGGTGACCACTGTGAATACAGTTAAACCCAGCACAAGTGAACATGCAAAAAAAGCAATATAGCTGTTACATAAAGCACTATATCTATTACTGATGGTTGTGTGCATGGTAAATTGCATGCACTTCACATGCCTGGGGTACTGCCAGGCAACAACAGAACAATGTCATACTCACCAACTTCAGGCTGCTGTCCCATATGCAGACCAGAGGGTCATAGGTAGTTGTGAGAGGCAGTTATTGTCAGCAGACTCACATGTGGCCTTGGTACAGGATGGATGCAGCATGTCTGCACATCTACAGTACTAACCGCAATAATACACAATGTCCTGTCCTCACCAAAGATATGCACCTCTGTGCATTAGAAAACCCCATCCACAACTGCAATTGGACCTGACACATTTTTGCAGATACAATACAGATACATGTATGTCTGATACATTAGTGTACTTGTCCCCACTAGGCCCTTAACTTCACACTCCTCATCCAGAGGGTGTGTGCGATCCACCTCCACAATGATTCCCTCAGCTTTATGGCTATAGGCATGTGCCAAAAGTTTGGCAAGGAGCTCCTCGGTGGGTGTCACTGGTGGCTGGATGGCAGGGCCCCCACCTGTGGCTAGCTGGTCCTTCGCTACAGCAGGAGCCCATTGACAGGCATGGTGGATGAGGTCGGTGGCCCAATGCCGTACATGCTCATAAGTTCTGATGTGCAGGCCGGCATCATTTACCCTATGGACCTCACTGTTTCACAGGATGGTCCTATCCTACACATCTTCTCCTCTCTATCCAAATAACAGGGCATAATGTCCAATCACATATTGGGTGATGATGTCAGTTTCCCCAACAGAGAATGCTGGTAGACGAACTCTCTACATGTTAACTGGAAGACATAAACATTAAAAACATCACAGCAACTCATACGGTCATCAAATTGCACACCAACAGTGGATATTACTTGCAAATAATCCATACTACACCATAACCCTCCAAGCTATCATGGTTATAGCAGCTTGCATTACACTCCTGTCTCTGAGCTATCTTATTCCACCCAATATTGGACCCTTGATTGCATAATTCTGTATTCTCCATTCATTTATGTGTGGAGAGTTGACAGTAGGCATCTTCCATGTGGATGGTGTGTGGATGGTGACTGGTCTGTGTTTGACTGTGGCGTGCGATGGAGCTGTGAGTACAAGCTTGAGCTCATGTAGGAGACAAACAGTGATGTTATTATGCCCCATGGAGATATGCTGTTACACCCATTAGTAGACAATATGCACATGCTACCATTGCTGAGGGGAGGAGTGTGGTTGATGTGCATATCCCCCTGTACAACTGAGATTGACAGGATGGCAATGTTCCCACCTATCCTGTGTGATGCAGGTTGCCTATATCCACGGCATGTGTGTATGAGGTGTTCTTTATCCCCAGTACAGGGTGAATTGTGTTGTTTCCACTGAGACTTACAACATATGTGGAAACACAGTTGCAGTTGTCCTTGGTGGTGTGGATATGTCTGATTTATAGTCATAGTTAGCCTTACAGGAAGTCACCTGTGAACTTACATGTTTGCTCAGATTTAAGTGGGCTTGTTTGCAAGTTGTTGCCTGCACCTATGTGTCACTGTACAGCCAGTGTAGCAGCCTTTTATGAGGTTTGTGTATTGCTGTTGTCCCCCAAAGGAGATTACTCTACCTTGGTGGAGGCTGGATAAACAGGTCAGGTACTACTGTGTCCATATAGCTATAGTGGATATAAAGGGTACACACCTCTGTTACACTGCCTGATATTTGTGCAATTGGAACATGACACCACAATAACTTATTTCAATACATTTCATAAATGGGTGTCAAAAGGGACATTAATACTGATACTGTATTAATACAGCTGCACCATACATTAATACATTGATTGCACAGTAGGGTTTGATATCACTGTGATAACGTGGAAGATGTCCAACAGTCATAAGTATGCTATTATGTTACAATGTCATTGCTCACAGATTTGCCAGTGGTTTGCCTGACGTAACACAGGTATATGTGTATGTGACTACAGATATCAGTCACAAATGTGCTTATTGTCCCGCAGAACACTGTACAGTTGAATGTTACTAATTCAATATATCACAGGCAGTTCAACACACGTCTGCAACAGTACTTTACTATGAAGATGCCCTCTATAGATCTCTTAGCTTTAAAAGGCAAACGTGTCATACTCATAATCCTCATAATCACGGGTAACATGGATATGGAAAACATCCCATTAACTGACCTAGCAGTGGCACAGTCACAACTGTTTGACATACACCCCTGCAGTTGTCATATATGAGCTGTCCATTCCCAGGTGAGTCAGGCTTCTGAGCTGTGATCCTACCTCGCAGTCTCTCAGAGCATCACATCTGGACAAAGCCTAAAATGATCGGGGGATAGATAGGGACAGACTTTAAATATTCCTGTTACAAGCATAGGAAGTTTGTAGAATGATATATTTTGCATTACAGTGAGTATTATTAAGGAGGAAGAGTCGTAAACTCAAGTGTTTGTCATTACTTGATGACTTCAATCCTCAGCTATTTGCCAGAAAACTACAGATTTTAGGAGGAACAGACAAAAAATATGATGGTAAAATGTGAACATTCTTTGAAGATCTGTACAGTTGAAAGGTATGTCTGTGATTCCTCCCACTGCAGAGAGGGACAGATGCTATGTCCATATCAGCTGTTTAGCAAGACATTAGTATAGAAAGTCTTGTTGGGACATAAATTCCTCCAAATAATATTTACCATTATTACAGACCAAGTACTACATTCAATTACATGCTTACATGAGCCACTTACATTTTTTTCTTTCTTCTCTTTTCCAGTTTATGTTTTATTTGTTTCTCTCTCTCTCTCTCTCTGCACTACAGGGATAGACCTGGTTTGGATAGGTGGCTTTTGTAGGTGATTCGCAGGACCAGGTGATGGCCTGTGTACCTATTGGGGTTCCCCACTTGCTAATTGCATGCAGAGCAGCTGTGTAGTTCTTCCAATAGCCAATGGCATGACAACACACTCCGATAAATGAGTACTCCATATGGGCTTAGCCCTTTCCCTTATTTGTGAGGAAGACATCCTGGAGTTGTGTGAGCTACTACCTCTTACAACAAGACTTGTGGTGACAAGCCAACTAAATGGTGGAGAAGGTTCACGACTTAGGGGCAGAATGTGAGTACTGCTGTTATATGTTTGGAATACTGCTAGTTTAACAGGGTTTGTCTGCACATGCTACTTCTGCATAGGTTTCAGTCTGACAACGTTCTGTCTCTACATAGCACACAACTGTAGTGCCATCCATATAATGGCCACAGGTTAGCCTGTTATGTATGGACTGTTCCCCAGATAGGTGTTGTCCTTGCAAATCAGTAGCATATTCTGGTGATTGCATTATGTAAATGGTAACATCCATTTGTTTTTCTGACTTTATATCCCTCAGAAAAGATATGTTACAACAAACCCTGTAACACCAGCAACTTTCTCAGTGCATAACAGCAATATGTCAAATATGGCCATGTATTTGGGTCTCTGTCCACCAATTATTTCAGGCTTTGTCTAGATGTCATACAGTAGTAGGTGGATAGGTATACTGGTCTATCATTATTTAGTGCTATAATTCCTGCTGAAGAGAAAGGCTGGGAAACATGTTGAAGTCTGTACATTCAAGAGGTTGGTGTATACAGAATGCTTTTAGATGCCCTTGTAACATATGTTATGTGGGGGACAGTAACACATTTTAAAACTAGGGTGTTAGAACATGTAAGACATATTACTGATAAGAACTATAACAGTTCTATAGCCATACTTTTGAAAAACAGCTCACCATGGGGAAAAATAGTGGGTTCCAATGTACTGTTTTTGATAAAAGTCTGTTCCTCAGTTTTATGAAACATTCATAAAAGGACAATTGCTATGTATAGACTCAATGTATTAATATTAACTGTGATACTTTATCCCATAAGGGTTAAATGAGGAATGTAATTGGAGGCTGTTTATTTAATTAAGTAATTAGGTGTTAATTGCTTCTTGTGATTAAACATTTATTTCTGGCAACATTTTACTTCTTGAAGGCTTTGGCCAAGACATCAAAATATATTAAACATGTGTGAATTACTGGCTGGTTGTATTTTTCTTTGCTATGTTCAGACATTTTATTTGTTTTGCTAAGAGGTTGTTGTATGTTTGGCCATTGTGTGGCCTATGATGATTTTGTAGCAGTGTACTGTTCACTTATTTATTTAGACTGACTGTGTGGGGGGCAGATATATATATATATATATATATATATATATATATATATATATATATATATATATATATATATATATATATATATATATATATATACACACACACACACACACACACACTAATATATATATATATATATATATATATATATATATATATATATATATATATATATATATATATATATATATATATAGATATAAATATATATATATATATATATATATATATACACACACACAAAACTCAGTATTTATTGGTACTATATCTATATATTGTTGTACACGTATATGGATCTCCCTACATCTCTCTCTCTCTCTCTCTCTCTCTATGTATGCTTCTATTTATATATATATATATATATATATATATATATATATATATATATATATATATATATATATATATATATATATATATATATATATATAAATACCAATCCTTCCTAATTGCACAGTGTCTCTTCCCTATTGTAAACTGGCTGTAAAGAAGGATATGTTTGAAAAACATCCTAAATCCCTACATCTGAGATGGTTTACTCATAAATTGCTTTGGCTATGAAGTGCACGGTCCTGGGTTCAAGGGCTGTTTATTTTGTTGCTTGGCAGAAGAACTGTTGGATATAGAGTGATTAAGGCAGTTTTGAGCAGCTTTAAGCATGTTTGCATGGGTTTGTGTGATGGTGAGCGGTGCTAGTGTATGTTTAAATGAATAGGCCCTTACACCATGTAGGCTTTTCTTACCAGTGCACACATCTGCTTAGCATTTAAATTTAAGCAATGCTTAAACCTGATAAGCATAGCTCAACTCTGGTAACCATTGATCACATTCCAGTCTGAAAAAATAGGGTAATGACATCTTTAATAAGTGTATTTAATTCCCTGTACATAACATGCTTCTTTGTGTTATCATTACATTAGCAAAGGGTGTGAGTATACTTTATGGGACACCTGAGAATCGATGGGTAGTACCACAATCTTTACTCTTTGTATTTGTTTCATATGGGTAGTATTGTAGGTTATATGCAGTCGCATGTTACACCAGCTACAGTGCACTGGTTGACAAATGTAGTTTAACACATATTGTATCATTAAGTTAGTACTTTTAGCAGTGCTTTTCCAAGTAGGAGTAGATTGAGTACTGACTATCTTGATATTGGTGGTTGAGCTAGTACTATCTTGTTCTTGTTGTTTGAGCTGTATGTTTTTATGTATCTCCTATTGTATATTGATCTGATATGTTAATATTAACCATAAACTACTATGTTTTCTGGACATGTCATTGAGGACTGTTGTCATGTAGTAATGGTATACCTTTCAGTTTTAGATGTCTATCTTTCAAAACAATCATCCTAATGCATAACCTATTGACTATCTATTTTCTATCTGTTCTCTGTACAGATGTGCAGATGTCAGATATTGCTACGGTCATACCACTATGTAGGTGCCCACATTGTATTGTGCTGTGGGCCTGGACACTGCTGCTAGGTCCGACATATGGGGCATTCCTTAATGTGGACCTTGTCCTTTTCCTTGCTTGTCTGAGCGACATTACAGAGGTGGTGGCCTACAGATTCATATATAGTAGGTGGCAATACATCACATGATATGTGGAGAAAGCCATACAATATGGGGGACATATCCCCAGATTTTGAACAGATTCTATGTCATCACTGCTTGATAGATTCACAGGGTTTGTGTGGACATGCATTTAGTAAGTGACTTCATGACTCACAGTGATATGTCTCTGACATACCTTTCCACTGGCACACTGTCTACAGACTGGCCACATGTCTGCCTGTGATGTTTTGTCTTTTCCCCAGACAGTTGGTGTCCTTGGTAAATCAACTGTGAACTCTGGGGAATGCAGTCAGTAAATACTCACATCTATTGGTATTCCCAATATCATATTCCTCATAAATAAAGGATGTTATAACAAACCCAGTGACATCTGCAACTGTCTCAATATATGACAGCAGTATGTCCAATCTACCCCTGTGTTTGTGCCTCTGTCCCCAAATGATGTCAAGCTTTGTCCAGATATCAATCAGGTGCAGATGTATTTATTATCATTATTTCTTCACTTCATTCCTGCTACCATCCCAGTGATGTAGTATACCCACAGACATTTCAGGGAAGAGGCCTTAGATATGAGTCCTGAGCCTGTGCATTCTGAGTTGAACTGTACATGTGAGAGGCCTGTGTATGTCTGATCATTGTTAACAGACTGTTGTGACTGTGTACACATGCTATGTGTATGTTATTTGGGCTGTGTATGCAGGGAGGTGGATGTACATGTTGTGGCTCCTTCCTTATCTGACTGTGCATGCTGCTCCATTTTCCTCTGATCTATTGTCTGTATGTGTTTGTAGGGGCAGACTGAGACATGTCTTGTACCAAGGTCAGGATTCAGACTACACTGACAATTGGAACTCTGTGCATAGGGCTAGTGTGTGGGTGGCAAACAATGATGTATTTATTCAGTCAGTCCATATACTCTACTGTTCACTTGACTTAACGGTATGTGACTGTGACTGTGGTGATGTTGGTTTTGGGTATGCACTTTCACACTGGTGTATGTTTGTCACTGCTGTTACATTTCTGTAGTGCCTGATATATTTGCAGATACACATGCAATTACCCATAGCAGATGTCCTAATTCAATTACTTGTGCTATTTCAGTAAATATATGTTAGAGCATACAAGAGGGTGTTACTACAGCAACTTTGTTAGCTTACCTACACCACTACTTCCGATGCATCCCCATTTCATGCTTTCACCCACCACTTTGTCAGCCTTGGTCCAGATTCATTGGAGTATGGGGTTCTGAGCATACCTGTCAACTGGCTGGATCGTTTCAGGTTGTCCAGGTTTATTGCTCAGATTTCTGGTCTGCTTTACAGATTATTATCATTTCCCCTGGTAAATCACTGTAATCATTTAATTGCTGTCAGAAAATGGGGACATACATTTCATTTACCTACCTCACATCCATCAGAATATGCATGCTGACACAAACTGTATCCCTCTGACAAGAAGAATACAGGGGGACAATGACCTCTTCCTTCCTGGATGCTAATGTGTTAGTACTGAGATGTGCCACATAGAAGGACTTTGTGACCGCAGTGGCAATGTGCTGGTCAAGAGACATTACTGTCAACCTATGTACCGAGATCTCTTATAACACCTTCTTTATTCAGGGGACTACCAACAATGTGGTAAATCATGGGAACAGGGATTTCCACACAGGAGATGACAACACATTTTCTGACATTGAGCTCAAGGCCAAGACTCTGACACCAGTCATTGGTCTCAGTGAGGCCTTTCAGTAGGATGCCAACATCACATGGGTAGTTAATAATAGCTCACAACTTGAAAATGTCTGCAAACTTTGTCAGCCAGAGCCCCTTCATGTTGGCATGGACTTCAGAGAAGTTGATTCCAAACATGAGAGGACCCAGGACAAAACCTTGTGGGACTCCACTTATGACTCCTCAGCAGTCTGACTTGGCATCAGCTATTTCCACACTGTGAGTCCTGTCTGTGACCCACTTTGCAACCCAAATAGTGATGTAAGGGTTGATGTCTAGCTTAGTGAGTTTTTGCATGATTTCTGAGTGGGGAATGTTATCAAAGGCTTTGGCCAGATCAAGTTAGGCTGTATGTGCCACCTTGCCTTCATCCACAGCTCAGCTGAATAATGGCAAGAAGTTGACCATGTTGATTGAACAGGCATGGCCTACCCTTCACAAAAGTAAACTGTGTGGGATCCAGAGTCTACAGATTCCCATATCCCTGTTTATTAGGTGCATTATGATACATTCCATAGCTTTGCCTAACAGACTTGTCAGACAGTTGGAGTGGTATTTCCCAGGGTCTGTAGTCACACCTCGTTTGTGGAGAGGGGTGACTGTAGCAGTGTACAATTCAGCAGGCACAAAGCCTGAAATGAGGCCGTGCTTGCACAGGGCACAGAGGTGACATGCAAGTTCACTCTGTAGTTCATGTAGAACACAGCCAGGGATATTGTCAGGCTCCATAGAAGCTGTATTCTTGGCCTTGGATCGTGGTGGTTTAACCTGTGCAGCAGTAATACTGGGTGCCTGGCAGAGGGTTGATATTGTGATTGGTCCTTTCAGGGATAAGAGAGGGATAAAGTTTGCAGTCAATATGTCAGCCAGTATATTGGCAATATTTGTTGGCTCATTCTAGGAGTTACCATTGTCTAGTTGCTCAGAACAAATCTTGGTGTTGCCATGGAGAATCTTTACATAACTGTATGAGGTCTTGTGGTTGTCTTTACTATGTGCTCCAATTCTGTTTTCACAGCTAACTTCGTAGTATTTGATGAGGAATCTCAACATTTAATTGAGGCTGATGATGTTCTTTATCCAGTCTTGGAATTTCAACTTATTCCATATCTATCCCCTCCTTCTGTTGTACAGTTTCTTTATGGCTGGGGACCACCAAATCGGATTCCTTTTTGTCAGAAGTGAGGGTCCTGGGTCTATTGGGTATGGCTATATCCATGCATTTTTGTATGTGCTCATAGTGCACTGCTGTTTGATTCAGCAGTCATGCAACTATCCTCCCTTTGCACGGCTGCCATGAAGTTAGCCACCTCTGTTGTTATGAGGCTATATTTAACTTTGGACAGGCTTTTCATGGTGCCTACCTGTGGAGAGGGAGGGGGAGGACTGTGGATTTCCAAAGGCAATTAATTTGTGTTAAGATATAACAAGGGAGGAGTTGACTATTGGTGCAGAGCATCAGTTGCCCATGTTAGCAAGGACCAGGCCGATGTGATGGGCATGTGCACCAGTACATATGTAGTTTTCCCAGGTAATGTTTGGGTAAGAGGAGTTAACCAGTATGGGAGTGTTAGGTTGGACACTAATATTCTACAGGGTGTTTAGAGACATGGAGTGTGAGTCTTGGGACATTTTTGGAGACCTATAGCAGGCTACAACCTGGACCACTGTCTTACCCAATGTTAGCTACACCTGCAGGATCTGTAATGCATACTTTTGTTCTGCCACTCTGGAGGTGTGCGCATCCTTAATGAATACAGAAATACAATCACCTTTGGTGCTTCATTCCAAGTTCTGAAGCCAACAGTTATGGAATGAGTTATAGGCGGGGAGTGCAGGGCTGCTTCCTGCTGCCTTTAACCAGGTCTCTCTTACAGCACAGATATCATTGTTCCCCATTTTAAGGAATACTTCAGCTGAGTACATTTTCAGATTTAGACTTCCAATGTGCAGCAGCATGACCCTCAGATTGCATGTGTTTATAGCTATCATATGTTTCTGTATATTTATGTATACTCATATGTATATTTATATATGTATGTTTTGGATTTATTCACCTTTCTATATATATATGTGTGCAAACATATATGTAGATATAATTGTGGATGTAAATCACTCTATATATGTATGTATTATGTATATATTTGCCCACATATATGCATCTCCATGCAAATATACATGTATATATAGAGAACCCGACTCATTCTACAGACTCCTTTCCCTACTGTTGAATGACTGTACTAACTGATATGTTGCGAATGTCATTGCTATTTGATAGGGTCAGATGGTGTAATGGTACATTTCTTTGATAGTAGTTTATAGAGCCCTGGGTTCAAGTCTTGGCAGGTCTTATTATTTTGTTTCAAGGCAGAACAGTTCTGTTGGGGAGGAAGGGATGAGGGCAATAATTAACAGAGGTCCCTAGTTTGTGGCCCCTTCACCCCCATTTAGACAGCCTTTGGACAGATTTGTTGCAATAAGAGGTTCAGAGTGTGGCTCTGATGTCCGACTGCACTATATACATACACACACAAACACACGCACACACACACACACACACACACACACACACACACACACACACACACACACACACACACACATATATATATATATATATATATATATATATATATATATATGTATACACACACACACACACACACACACACATATATTCTTTGGCATTCTTCTGTCATAGACTACACCCGATGCTCTTTGCCATTTGGCTGCAGGCCTTCTGATTCTAGCTTTGACGTCTTCATTCAGACCATTCTCCCTGAACTACCCCTTCCAGATACTAGAAGCTGTTTACCTGTTGCACTATCTTCCCTTCTATCTCTATTCTCAGCTCTGATTTCCCCAATTTGCTGCCATTACCACCGTCTTATCTGTCCTTTGTTTCATGCCGTGTGCCTTCAGATTTGCATTTCATTCTCCTATCCTTTGCTGAGGTTCTAGCTCAGTGTCTGCCTGTACTGCCACATCGTCTGCATACAGCAGCTTTGTTGATCCCTCCCCTCCAACCTATTTGCTAATGTAGTCCATCACAAGTATGAACAGCAGTAGGCTCAGAGCTGAACCCCGATGTACTCCCATTCCTACTAGGAACCCCTCTGTGGGACCAAATACTGTTCATACTTGAGTCATTGGGTCCTTGTACATAGCCTGCACTAATTCTACCAATGTTTCTGGGACTTCAACCCACAGCAGTACTGCCCAGATCAGCTTTCTTGGGATCTTGTCATATGCTTTCTCCAAGTCTAGGAATTCCTGGTTGGACTCTCTACTCATCTCTAGCTTCTTCTCAAGTATCTGTCTCGATGCAAACATTGGGTCAGTTGTGCTGCATCCTGATCTGAATCCAAACTGCTCATCTCCCATCTTACAATCTACTCCACTGTGTATTCATTTATCAGTTACCCTCTCTAGAACTTTTATGCAGTGTGATAGGAGTTTGATGTCTCTGCACTGCCCACAGTTTTGGATGTCCCCTTTGTTCTTGTACACTGGCATGAGTATGCTTATTCTCCAGTGATCTGGGATATGCATTTCTCTCCACACTGCTATAAGTACCCTCAGGAGCCAATTCTTCCTATCTCACCCAACATCTTTATCATATCTGCTGTGACTACATCTCAGTCTCCTGCTGCTTTCCCTGACTTCATCTTCCTTAGTGCTGTTCTTACTTCTTCTAGGTTGGGCTGCTCTTCTTCTCTCATTGTAGGCTGTTTCTGACTAGTACAGCTTCTGTGTCGTTTTCTTCATTCAAAAGCTGCTGGAAATACTCCTTCCATCTGCCTTTGATGTCCTCTGGACTGGTAAGCAGGTTGTTTCTGGCATCCCTTATGAATGGTGTCTGACTATCTTCTTTATCTTTCTTTCTTTGCCTTGCAAACTGATACAGTTGCTTTGTGCCTGTTACTGCAAAACTTTCCAGAAGTTGGTTCAGTGCCTCCGATGCCCTATTCTTTGTTATTGCAACTTCTTTCTTAGCTTCTTTTTTAGCCAGCAAGTAGTCCATCCTAGCCTGGTCAGATTTTCTGTCTCCCAGTTCTTCCTGCACTCCTTCTTTCTTTCGATGACTTCCTAGACTCCTGCATTTCACCAGCAGCTTTCCTCATGTACCTTTTTTCCATACTTGGCTCAGCCATATATCTTTCCTGTAGTCTTAACACATGCTGTTTTTAGGTGATGTCATTCTTCTTCAACACCACCTGTTTTCTCATCTTCTTGGGGTGCTAGAGCCCTGAATAATTCCTTGAGCTGTTGTACTTTCTCTCCTGCCAACTTCCAGGTCATCAGCTTGGTCACTGTTGACCTTAGAGCTTTCTCTGACCACAGCTTACAGCTGATTGTGGCAACTAGTGGTCTATGTTGTGGGCCAACTGTTTCACTGGAGATGACTTTGCAATCATGGATTCTACCCTGGTGCCTTTTCCTTACTAGGAGTAAGTCTACCTAAGTTGCATGTTGATTACTCTTGTATTTGATCTTGTGACTGTATATATATATATATATATATATATATGTATTTATATATATATATATATATATGTATTTATATATTATATATCTATATATATATATATATATATATATATATATATATAGATATATATATATATATATATATATATATATATATATATATATATTCAGATATATGTATATATTTCTATATACTGATATTGATAACATTTGTTTTACATACATACTGATGTTAACAAACCTTTTCTTTACTGTTGATTGACTGTGCTGAATGATATGTTTGAAAAAACATCAGAAATATCTACTGCTCAGATGGCTTAGTGGTAAATTGCTGTAGCTGGGGTGCGCAGATCCCTAGGTTCAACATGTGCAAGGGCTGATTATCTTGTTGCTGGGCAGAACAAAGGCTGTTGGGTACAGAGTGATTAAAGCACTTTTAAGCAGTTGTAAGCGGGTTTGTGTGGCGGTAAGCAATGCTAACGTCCGGTTAACTATGCTGACAGCCACTTTAAAAGTGTTTAATCTGTGTAGGCATCGCTTAGCACCATACAAACAGGCTTAGTCTCCTTACACCCGCTTACCTTCACACTAATTTCTTTAAATGAAAAGAAAAAAGGGGTGATAGGTCAGTGGTGAAAAAAGGGACATGCAGAGGAAGGACAAGATAAAACATTGCTAGGGATGTACAGGGCAGGAGTAGGAAAGGTCTATAGGGTGATAAATATTATTTACCACCTCATTTATTACAGAAAATTACTTTTACAACTTCTTTCACATATAAAAGTGAAAAGACTTCATTGGGTTTCAAACCGTAAAAGCTCTAACCAATACACCATTGCAGATTATGCGTTTAGCTGATATTTTCCTATTAAAATCCTTCAGATATTTAAGCTATGCTTTGCACAGGTGCACGAAGCACACACCCACTCAGCTATGCCTAAACTTTATTGCAGCCTGAAAAAAAAAATAAAATATATGTAGTTTAATTTTGTTTCATTTTAATGATATAACAGGTATGGCATTAGCATGAATTTTCAGATGTGTATATGACGAACAGTTGAGTTTAAGTCTGCACATCCTTTGAAAATTCATGCTAAAGTGAAATCTGTTATTTCTATTAACTTTCTGTTTGTAAGAGCTATTTTTAAAATTTGTCCCTATTTGTCCCCCCTACATTTTCACTTCTGGCCAGTGTTTGTGATCTACAGGGTTGAGAGGTATCCTCTCTCATTTTGAATTGTCGAATGGCAATTCTGGAGTGCAGGAGGAATGTGTATTGTGAGAGCATGCACGCAGAACCGTGTCCGTTTTAGAGCACGGCAGCACACCTTCATACATATGCATGGTGCGCTGCTGTGCTGCATGGGAACTGTCCCTTCCGTGCAGGAATAAGCTAGTCCTGAATGGAGAATTGCTGAATCCCGGGGTCTATTGGCAACAATAACTTAAAGAGGACACACATCTTACATCTCTCTTTTTCTGAAGCAAACATAAATAACCTTGTCTGGTAGAATTTTTAGAAATCAATAGCTCACTAAAGTGTATAGATTCTATGTTGTCTCTTTGTTGTGCTTATATTGTTCCATCATTTTTTTCAATCCCTTTTGATTTTAAACATGTTTCTGAGTAGAATTATGCATTCCTTTTGGAAGTGGGAAGAGGTATGTGCTTTAAAATTCACATTTTATGCTTATTAGATGCCCACATTTTTAGTTGGATGATTCCATTTTTCAGGTGCCTTTGTTCCTATTTTCAATGTCTGCAGCTTTAGTGGTATGGTGTGTTTTACTATTTATCAAGTGGCGGTGCTAATGTATAGGGAGTTTTTACTATTTTATTTTTTATTTATTTATTTTTGTTACAAGTGAATGAAAACAACTTCAAAATATGTCAAAATCTAAAACTTTATTTGTATATATATATATATATATATATATATATATATATATATATATATATTTTTATTGTTTAGCAAAATTACAGTTATAACAAACGGACTCTGCTTATTTATTATTTTCTTGTCTATGCAGATTTAAGAACACACTTATCTCTGAACGCTAATGAGTAACAATTCTCAACCTTCAGTTAATCAGTTTGAAAATAATCAGATTCCACATGAAGATGAAAATGATGGTGAAGAATGGAAAGTAACATGAGGGCTGTAACATACAACAGAAGAAATGAAGCTATGGTCTCTGTTTCATCAGATGAGAGAAAATTATCTTAAGGCCAATCGTACATACTGTAATAGGAATTAACACATATTGTATATAAAATATTTTGCAATAGTCAAAATGTATTGTACAATGAAAAAAATAATTTGCAAAGCACTTTGCTTAAAATGCCATAATATCGCCTTTGAAATAAGTAATAAGTAACACTGTTTGTGTATCATTCAAATAATATGGAGGGAGATTGAGCTAGCTTGTTTAGTAATTTAATGAAAGTGCAATATTTATCTCATATAATTATGAAAATGATACCTGCTTGAAATGACAGTAGTAGATTTTTGGTCAGACAACAAACAGTCACAATATAAATAGTTTAATTATACCTTCTACAGTACCTCTGTTGTAATATTCTTTTACCTGACAAATTTTTTGAACCTTGACTATGGAAACAGCAGCAATAGGAATGCATTGTGCTGTTTCCTAGATTTGCTTAAATTTATGCATGCACGGGCACACATACAAACTCACACACAGTCTCTATCTGTAGTAATTTAACATACTTTGTATGTCATTCTGGTAGATGATAATTTAGTATTCATAATGACGACTTTACAATTTGTCATCAATGCAAATTAAGAGACAGACTATGGACTGTTTTACCTGAGGTCTTGTCATTTTTTTTTAATTTGTATTCATACTCTCCAGTGGCTACAAGATTGAAGTGGACTCAGCTGTGACTGACACTTTACATTTTCAGAGTGATTACAAAACTATGAACAGTTAGTCAACCCTCAGGACTTAAAACCTACCCCAATACATAACTGGCTTTGCAGACCCCACCCCCACATTCAGGCTGCACTCCCCCTGACATTCCTGCAATTTATTTTATATACACCAATTCCATGATTACTGTGTTATGCATACATGGAGTTCGCTGAAATACCGCAATCTCAAGCTTAGTATGCAAAGCACATCACTTGCACTTTTGTGCTAACATTTATAAGTGTCTATCATATTTGCCTTGCACTTCTGCCTGAGATTATTTATATGTGTGTGTGTGTGTGTGTGTGTGTGTGTGTGTGTGTGTGTGTGTGTGTGTATAAATATATATATATATATATATATATATATATATATATATATATATATGTACACACACACACACACACACACACACACACACACACACACACACACACACACACACACACACACACACACACACACACACAGATGCATCTATATTAAAACAATCAGCCGACCAAAGGTTTGAGCATAAAACTTCAAACCTCATAAAATCATTAAAATAAGTAAATGAATAAACTTCTTTCATGTTAGGGGGGACAAGCAAACCCACACACAGACACACACACTCATCACGCCCTGAAACTTATATATATATATATATATATATATATATATATATATATATATATATATATATACACACATATATATATATATATATATATATATATAATACACACATATATATATATATATATCAACTCCAAGATTGCATTACAAGTTCAATCTTCTGAATCTTCAACCAATGAATGTTTGATATTATGTCCATTGAATGTAACAAATGACTCCCGTATACACATCTATGTTTATAGGTAGTTGCGAAGCTTGCATTCCTAAACATTATTAGCAGCTTAGCCCAAATTCCAAGTTGCCCCTAAGCAGTGTGTGGTTAAGTGACTTACTCAAGGTCACACAGTAGGCAAATGGGAGCTGAGCTAATTAAATGTTGCACCACAAGAACTACAGTTCAAGGCCTTAAACTTCTGCACCATCTACCAGACACTCATGACCCCCTGTTTACAATATCTGTGTATAATGTATAGCCATTAAAAAAGCCTAACATTTTGTACATGTATTATTTAGAATGGCCTTGAAGAATCAAAGAATTCAGTGAACTTGCCTTGTCATGTGCATATAATATGCAGCTATCTAATTCTGTTTTTTTGTTTTCTCCTTTGTGCTTTTTCCCACTGTACCTGCTGACCATCAGACCTTACCATACTGATCATACCATTCCTCCTACCATCATGAGTATTCCAGAGTGAGAAATGTCCTGTTGGCATCCTGACAATGAGGGCATATTTATTTATACCTAACCTCACCGCTGAGTGGGAGAACAGATGACGTATATCACTATGGGGACTACAGTACTCTCCCCTCTGTGGGTGTTCTCTGCTGTGTAGTTGTGATGAAAGCTACAGCTGAAACTATTTGATTGACAGGCATATGCTCCTGAGACAGCTTCTTGCAGTGCTGCCCCTTCTCTTAGAGAGCATGATATTGGATGGCAATAGACCATCCCCTCCATCCCAGGATGAGTTTGCAATCCTCCACTGCCTGATCCATTAAAGGAGCCATGACACTAATCAATATCAGGTCACTTGATCTGTAGTCATGGTATATCCTCATACCAGTGGAACTAGCTATACTATTGAAATCATGATTTATGCTTATGGGACCTTATAACCCATGTGAACATGTAAATGGAATGAGCTCTGTCATCTCTCGTGCATGCGGTATTCATTTAGTACCCATGTGGCCATTCTTATTCTTCCCATAACCATCTCCAGCCTGTTTCTTTTTCTGCTCTAAGTGAATCTGAGTCTCTGTTGTTACTACTTTAGGAAATGTTTTATACTCTCTTTAGACTATATTTGATAAAGCATTTTTTCAGGACTGATTTGAAATAATCTCCTCTCACTGTCTCCCCTACTCTATTGCCTATCTTCTTTCTTCAATATCACAGCTTCATCCTACTCTTCAAAGTATATTGTATTAATCACATTCCCAATTTTTCTGTTTAATGTAAATACATCAACTTTTTCCAGTCTCAGCCTACACCCCTGCTCTTTCATATCATTCTCCTTTTTAGTAACTGTGCATTTTATTGCTTCTACCGTTTTAAATTCCATCTGACTGTATAGTGTCTGGAACTTTCCCTAGTACTCTATATATGGCTTTTGAAGTGCTCAGTACAGAAAGAAAGATGTGCTCAACATTGCTTGAATCCATTCTTCAGTTTTGCAGTCAAGAATATTAATGACTTTCAATAATTCTTCTTTACTCTGTGTAGCGCCTTCCGTTTTGGTGTGCTAGTTGCTTTCACATTTATTTCCTTTTCATCCCATTTATTCCACAGACATTCTTTGTTTTCTGTAGAGAATTGCATAATTATTTCCTTTTTACACAAAATGTCATTTTGGCCACATTGCCATTAGACATGAGCCCCTGCATAAATTGCTATCTCATACAAAGGTATAATTTCTGTAGTATTAGCTGAGTTTGCTGTCAAAACCCGCTATAAAAATTGATAAAATATGCTTTACATAACTGATCTAACCACTGATTTAAATGGAACTTGACTGATTACTACGCATTTTAACAGAAGATGCTTTTATCATACAGACACACACACACACACACACACACACACACACACACACACACACACACACACACACACGCACACACACACATATAGACACACACACACTTTTCAGCAAATAAATCACAAATAGTAATTCTTCATCTACTGATTCTGTAAAGAATTTTAATGTAACTTTGTTTTTATAATACCACACATTTTAGTAAGCTGTCCTTCGTACTAGCCTCATATAACTTTGTTTTATAATGTCACATTTGATTATAATGTCCCTGATGTTAAATATTTGTATAGCTTATGAACGTGATAAGGTTTCACATCATAACAAATGAAACACAAAGCTAAAAAGGAGACTCAGACTCTAGAATTTTTATTTATTGAGCACTTTATTCCACTAATAAAATTACATGAACTAAATGTTGCAGAAACAGTCTTTCTCTGTTAGACAGCTGGTTATAAAAAAATGCACTATTTACAAATGATTGACTTGTTTTAAATTCACTGTTGAATATTTATGCAGTTACCAAAATTGTGCACATCATCTATGTGTGGGTTCAGAAAAGGACAACAGTGATGTAACTTTGTTCATGGCTCAATTGTCAGTGTTGTTAGTCTTTAATAAATAGCTCTATATTTCCACTAGCATTTCTTCTTAACTTGTGGACACATTACTGAATGATTAGATTTTATCTATCTCATCACTTTTCAGCGCAGACCACTACTCTATTGATTTTGACTACAATAAAGCCGTGTCAAAGTTTGCTTCTGTTTCTATTACAGCTTTTATGATTTTAATAGTGCTGAATTTTATAGCATCCACTATTTCCTGTGCTATCTTAACCTAGATATGTAAGGTTATGTCCTGAATGTATGAGAATTGCCAGACATAGTGTGCGTTAATTTCATGAACTATGATTTATAGAAAGTTTTGTTCCATTCTGCTGCTCTAAGTGCTGATTCTTTAAATTTGTCAAAAATATAGTAGAATAGAAGTAGTTCAGATAGTCATTTTACTTTTTCTACATTGATTCTTGACAATTGTGTAGAACATTGACAAAGAGATTGTTTTGCAGCTAATATTTGAAGAAATTCCTGAAAAAATGCCACTGAAACAGACATACTTGTTGAATGACCTCTGACAGTACTTTGCAAATTGTTAACCCAAGATAATGGTAAAAGCGTTATCAAAGAAGATCAATAACCAATGAAAAGATAACGTTAGACTCAGGCATCACCAGCCAAATGTTGTCAGGCAATACTTTATTAAATGCTTTCATCCTATTATTAGGACTTTGTCAGAAGAATATATTATGTTTCCTGTAATGAGTTTTTAATTTCTGTTCAGTCATGCAGGTAAGGTTCGTGGTTGATGTGTTTCTTGATGAGTTGAAACCTATTATTTTTTTTTTTTTTTTTGTAAGTGGAAGCTAAGAAATAAAGAATATGACCAGTGGCATGTTATAGGAATTTGTCCTGGGTACAAGATTTTTCAGGGTGTTCATTTTTAGCATACTTGAAGAAATACAGAAGAGGATCAATTTCTTTTCTGATGACACATTATTGGGAGGATCAGTGTAGGATGGATGAAGAGTCTACTGAATGATTTGGAAAGGCAGTTGAGGCCGATTGTAATAAAATTCAAATGACTAGTTCTAGCTTCAGTTAAACAAACCTAGAAGGGATCACTAAAAGGAGAGCATTCATGGTAATCATCAGAATTCTGGCCTCTATCCTCTGAGGAGATAGACTCCAGATGCAAACGGTTAATTTTTTCAAATATATGAGGTCCTGTTCAGGACATATTTTGAGTATCATGTGTGTTTCTAGAAGCCATACAAGGAGATGGATATCATTATTTCTGGAAGATGGCTTACTGAAAGCCCCCAGAAGGACATATGCAATGGATTGGAAATATAAAGACCATATCACTTACAAGGGAAAAGAGAGGTAGCACATGATAAAGGTGCACAAAATCATGTTAGTGAAATGTGACTGGTTTGTCCTAAAATTAGGGATAAATGAAAAAGGAAATGGCACAGGCAGCACATTGCAGGAACCATCTACTCCTTGTTTTTCCAAAAGTATACCATCACAGAGGGGACTGTGGAGCCATGGCATGGATTGTCAGAATGAATGGTATAGAGGAAATGCATGAATGCATTCAGAATGGCATGAGACAATCAGCAAAGATGTAAGGGGAGGATAGAAAGGGAAGTTAGAATGAAAAATACATTTAAATGGCACATTAGACAGGTGCAATGTATTTTTTTATCAATTAAATGTAATGCAATGTGTATGGCAGCATATGGCAGTGAGTATGTGTCTGACAGTTTTGTCTGATTCATCCAATCTAGCCTGCTAGAATGTTCTATTTAAGTTGCAGGAGAAATTGAGATCTCTAGGGTGTTTTAACTTACATATGTGCAGAAGGTCTGAAGGGATTGTGTTGGTAGTAGCTCTGTAGGTGAGCAAAGATATTCTCTTAGCAGCCTGTAGGACACTGAGACAAGGAGCAAAGATTTGAGGCAGTTGGAGTAGCTTTTTTGATATACTCCCTTCATTTTCTGGGTAAGAAAACAAAGTGGTCACTTGAGTTGAATAAGATGCATGGGCAGGTATTTACCAAATGTGGCATTATATTCAAAGATTGGCCTAATGAGTGTATGGACAGTGGTATTATCCAAAGAAACACACAACATCACACCAGCAAAAAGTATAAAGTTCTTTACTGAATGTCTCCGGTACCGGTACTTTTTTCTGGTGTGGAGTTGTGTGTTTTTTGAATATTTTGGGACTATTGTGTGGTTTTGCTACACTGGTATGATCACCTCTCTAGATTTGGATGCCATACCCTTACAAATAAGTTGTGCTATAAAGAAGTATTTCCTACTTACAGTCAATGTGTGGTCATCAAGTGACATATGTTTCTAGTTTCCTGATTACTGGATCAATTTTCAGGGGAGTCTTGTCAATGTGATAGATGCAGGGGATGTCTTGCTTGCCAAATGATATAATTATGCTATTTTTGGTACTTACTTTTAGACCATGATTTGGACATCACCTATTTGTTTTTGACAGCCCTTCCTGAAATATCTTGGTGTCTTCTGTAAAGTTTATGATGGCGCCACATTTGCAGTCATCAGCAAACTTTGTCAGCCTTAAGTCCTTAGCATTTTCCTTGACGTCTGAGAAGTATATACCAAAAAGGAGTCAAGTGAGAACCAAGTCTTGATGTGTTCTAATAATGACTGGTCTCTTGGTCCATAGGTTCATAGGTATATACCAGGCTAACAACCACCAGGATCTTTATAAGCCTTCCAGTTTAATCTAAACAAATTGTGTCCCTATCTATCATGGGTGTTTATTTGAAAGGGTCATGTTAGTTAGGAAGTTTCTAGATGTTATGTTGGGGGTGTATGTTAGCTTGGGCATTACTGTCTACTTCTGTCTATCTGAGACATGGGAGCCAGACCTGGGGTACATTTCTGATTTCCTAATCCATTGTTCAAGGTTATTTTTAAATAGGTTTAGGGATTTACACTGCTTCACATGGATGGAGATTCTGTTTCCAGAGTAAGGGGATCCTCTGGGATATCTATCTGTCTCACCAATGTGTCTTGCTTATGTCACAAGCAGAATTTAAATGCCTGGATCTCATGGTTTCAGTGCTGTTTGTTTTCTATATGTGCAAAAGTTCTATCAGAGCTGGATGCAAGGGTTCCTTTTATGCTAAGTCATAAATCACCTTTCAGGAACCTATAGGAGACAAAGTATAATAACAGGGCTTTAAGTTGTTCTGTATAATACAATGCATTTATACCCAGGTACCCTGGCTGTTCCTGGTAAGGAAGCTTTGTGGACATCCCAGCTGTTGTATATGTCTGGACAGGTACATGTCGAGGGGCATTATACTCAATGATGGGTCTGATAAGGGACAAATACAGTAGCACTTTGACTTCCTTGGATCTGAATGCCATGCTCTTACGTATAAGCTGAGTGACATAGAATGATTTTCTTAATACTTGGCCACATGTTTGTCAAAAGTCAGATTACTGCCTACATAGGTTCCCGGATCACTAACTACCAAGTCAACACTTAGAGGCATCATATTGATGGAATATTTAGCCTGGGAGCCAATTTTCCCAAAAGGCACTACAATGCATTTCCTGGCATTGAGTTTTAGTTTGTGATTTGGCACCAGTCAACTGTCTGTTTTGACCCTTTTTAATATGCTTGTGTCATGGGGAAATCTATGCTACCTCACAATTTGCAGTAATTTGCAAACTTGGTCAGCCAAAGGCCCTCTCCCCAAAATACACAAAACTCTGGAGAACCCTCCTTTTAGACCCATTGTTTCTAGTAGAGGTCGGTTAACCAAATCTATATCTATTTATATAGAAAAGCAATTAAGACCGTTTGTGGAGTCAACTAGTTCAATTTTAAGGGACACCCAACAGTTCCTGGAAACACTTTCAGTTTATAATGGCATTAATCATATAAATGGACTTGATTATATGATTACGCTAGATGTTACGCAACTCTTCACTAGCATACCTAACAATACTGGTATTGAATATTTGAGATTGTGTTTGATACAGAAAGGGATGAGTAATGATCACTTTATTAAAATTGCAATGTTGATGGACTTAATCCTTACTAATAATGTGTTCATTTATGATGATAGATATTTCTTACAAACCCCAGGTGTAGCAATGGGGACGCCTTATGCTAACTCTTACACAAATCTTGTTTTGGCATATTGGGAGCATACCTATATTTTAGAACATATGTTTTTCTCGAGATTTATTAAGTATTACAAACACTTTGTGGATGATGTTTTCCTTATATGGGGAGGGGATTTGAGGATCCTCAGTAATTTTATTACCTACATCAATGAGACACAACTTTTTTAACCTTGACTGGAAAATGGTCCAAGAAAGAGATTGAATTTTTGGATGTATTACTCAAATTACCACTGAGATATATAAGAAACCTTGCAGAAGGAATGCCCTTCTGCATTGAAATAGTATGCACCCTTCACACATACACAAAAATATTGTTAAGAGTCAAGCATTAAGGACTTCTTGCTTAGTAAGTGAAGATTGTGTTTTTGATAAGGCTATTAGTGATGTAAGGATGGATTTTTTTGAGAGAGGATACCACCCACGTGATTTAGAAGTAATACATGAAACAAACCGTGATAATTTTGGAAAACCTTACATCAGGAGAGGAGGCCAGATACCATTGAAACAGGAAGTTACTGCCCCCCCAAGGGTAAATAGGTTAGTAATTCCATATACGAATAATAATAAGAAAGTAACAAGAGATAATTAAAAAGAATTGGAGTATGTTATTGTTAGATGATCAGATAAAGGAAGTAGTGGGTGCTGGTCCTAGATTTAGTTATAGGAATACTAAATCACGGAAGTGGATTTTATGTTATGAGAAGAGTAACAAGAAAACTTCATTCTACTAGGAAAGGGACTTTCTCTTGTTGCCACTGTAATCAGTGTGGTTTTATAGCTAATACAAATAGTTTTATATATCCTGATACGCATTTAACTTATGAATGCCACCATTATACAGATTGTAGGTCAAGAAATTTAGTTTATTTAGCTATTTGCCAAAAATATAATGACTTTTATGTAGGAAAGACCAACAGGACCCTGAGAGAGAATTAGGGAGCATATTTATGCCATTAATAAAGAGAATCAGAAGAATGCAATAGCTAGGCATATAATTCATAATGACATTACACATAGTTTTAAGGTTTTAGTTCTTGAGCGCTTACTTTACTTTGTGATAATAAATGGAGATTTACATTATTGGTCTGCTTCGATTGTTGTGGTGTACCTTCTATGTTTATTCTGGTTTACATTCATTTGGTTTGGAGGTACTTTACCCATTTGGTGTTTCATTTTTACATCTGCCCTTGACATTAACCTTCACTTCCTAGAAGTAGATGCTAAATAGGGGCAGTCCCAGCATGGAGCCCTGAGGTACCCCAATGGTAAACAGTCCCTTATTGGAGGTTCTATCACCAAATTCTCTATGTCACTCTGCTCAGTCAAGGTTGCACCACTGGCCACCACTTCATTACACCAGTGTGTGCTGCCTTTGACATTTAGGTCATAGCTGTAGAAGGCTTTGTGGCTGTCTTTAGCGTGTGAGTCTATCTTGACCTCTTAATTGGTCTTGTTGGACTTATTTAGTCTTCTTTGTTTTCTGTAAAGTTTAATTAGAGAACTCCTGTCTTTATGGGAGTTGATCTTTCTGATTTTAACCATGATTTTCTTTCCTTTTGTTATATGTCCTATTAAGATTATGCTTCCACCAGTGTGGTTTGTATTTAGAATTTGTTTTGGGCTTACTTCTAGTTGATACAGCAGCCTCTATACAACCATTTATATGGTTGTAGAGGGTCTCTGTGAACAATTTCACATAGGTTGCTGTGAACTCTGGGTTGGGAGAGGCAATGAATTTTGACAAAGTATCATATAATAGGATGGAGTTTGCTTTGTAGTGGATCCTCACTGTTATAGGGATTACTGGTGTTACCATATTTCAAAGGAGACAGCTTTGTGGTTAGGAAGGATGTGACTGTGGCACTATCAATGGTGAAGGTAGAATAATGCTCAGTGCAAACAGCATACCTGCCTGAGATACATATTCAGAGAGATCAACAATGTCTCTCTTCATATAGTCCAGGGAAGTATGTCTCAGGTCATTAATGCCCACTTGGCCTATGACAGAATCATACTAGTACCTGTGGTGTAGTGACTTGAGTGAGTGCATAACTTGGCAGTATCTGGCTCTATATAAGCAACTAACTGTTATCTTCTCCTTGTTTAGTCTTATGAGAGGGACATCCTTATATCTGTCAATGTAGTCCTTTTTGAAAAGAGTCTTGGGTAATGTTTTAGCTTGCCCTATGAGCTTATCTCTTGGGGATGCACTGTGTGTAGTCAAATGTGTGGTGTTTGGTGTGGCTTTTGTTGAGTGCCTTAGAGATTGCTGAGTGTAGATGTTGCTGTTTATAGACTTAAGAGATCTTTGAGGTTTGAGAAGATTGCATTTTAGTGCTTCAGCATAGGCTGGCCTATGGGTGTGGTAGACACGATGTGTGGTGGATGTAGTTTGTGGGTTCCTGACAACTTTGTTTGCATGTGAGATTTTTGCCTCCAGTAAAATTATGTATATGTATATATTTTTTTTTAGGATTAAATGATTGTCTGTGAACATGAGGCAGTTGCTACATTGTCTATTGATGCCCATATCTACCATGCTGTTTATGGAGCCATTTGGAAATTGCATATCCACATTGCCCTGACCTGTATTTCGGTGGGCTACTGTAAGTCATGGAATGGGTTATACAGAGTTCTTCTTTGGTGGACTCTGGGGTGGGTGGCACTAGACTATTTAGATTGTCCTAGGATTTGATAGTAGTGTTGTTTAATGTGCATGCTAGCTGCTCTAATCTTATCTCTACACAGTGGCTTTGTTTTAGCCACACTAAGTTACACAATTCAGTTCTAAGGGGAGTTTTATATATACAATTTACATTCTTGGTGTTTGTGTCTGTATAAGGCACTGTGAGCCTGTTAATGTAATAACACCAAGAAGGATTGTTTGTGATTTTGTGTTAAAATAAAACAGCTTAAACTGTCTTCATAAGGCAATTTCAAGCATTAGGGATCTTTAGAATGATTTAAATGAAAAATCTGCAAATGAAGTACAACTAAAGCAGTAACATTCTATAACAGTTAACTGATGTGCAAAACAATAAAATAAATATCTTATTTGTCAAGGATGGAAAAGGATTAACTCAGGACCTCCTTTAAATGTGGTGAGGTCACCAAGCAGACGGGAACTCTGGGAAAATGAGCAGGACACAATTTGTAGTAAAGGAAGTTTAATCAAGTGCAATACTGGTTTGCTTGGTAGACCTTTGGTATTATTATGGAGATATGGAAAACAATGGGTGGGAAAGTACTTAAATATGTTACACTATAGGCAACAGCAATAAAAGAGGGGAGTGGAGGGACTTTGGAAATCAGACTACCATAATGGGTTAAAGCCAGAGACACAGTGGTTTCAAACCACAAAAATAAAAGGATGTGAGGGTTGGGGAAATATTTGAAAACTGGAGGTCTAATCATATGGTTAGAATTTCAGGAACTTTTTACCTAATGCCTCAAAGTAGGTTGGAGCAGACTCAATGAACAGGTTAAAAACAGTAGCAACATAAACAGAAAGGCACTGGAATGCAAATTTAAGCATGCATATACAGCTAGAAAAAGTACTGAAGCACAAATACTGAACCAGGATTCACAATACTAACACTGCTGCAATCCTGCCACAGACTAAGGCACTAGACTATGTTGAAATGTGCAAGCAATGTTCTAATAAATGACTAAATGAGGCTCACATCTGGCAGTAGATCACAGTTTAGCCCCAACTGTGAAAGAAACTACAAGATTGAGGCCCCAGACTGGAATCAAAATGCAAAAAAAGCTACATTTTGTGTGTAATTTGACTTATGGAAATGGAAGTGCAGTATAATTTATAAATGGTACTAAAAATCTTGTAGTAATACACAATCTTCACAAAGCTGAAAATGATGCTACATGATGAAGGTCCCAGAATAAACTAAAAAAATTCAAACAGATCACTTTTTTGGCTAAACCATTGACAAAACATAGAGGAGTACAAAAACGTATCACCATACAAGTCATTGCAAACACAACTAAAAATATTTAAGCAGAATTTATTTATTTTACATTTGTTGACTGGGATAGTCTGACTGGATATATGTCCTTTTTCAGCAGAGGACCGGGGAGAAAAGTTCCAGATAATTATACACATTTAACATTTAGTAAATACTAGTTTCAAGCAGATTACAGTCATAAGCAATACCAGGATTTAGCACATATAGTACTAACTTATTATAAAACACTTTACAAAATATAACATTATTTTCAAAGTTATATATACATAACATTACATTCAGGTTTAAGACACATTGAGCAGCGGATATACAATTCACCCTTCCTGAAATGAAGTGGTAGAAAAAATTTAGAAGTAGTTGAAGGTAAGGCACCTAAGAAATAGAGATGTCACTAGTCGGGGTTAGTGCAAGGACATAGCCAATAAGTTTTGAAGTATTTCTTGAGTTTGTTTTTGAATTGAGTTATGGAGGGTTCTAGGGTCAAGTCAGCTGGGAGAATTTACTAAAAGTCTTTTTTTTTCCCTTTTGATGAAAGGCTTATACCTCACACTTATCAGTCTTGAACAAAAGACATTGGCAGTTGTAGCTCTGTACTAAATACAGCAGATTTTATATAGAGGGATCAAAATCAAATAAAGCAAACTCTGGAGCGCAAGTCATGTGTTTAGAATTTTAGAAACTTTTAGCTTAATGTCTCAGTGAGGGGTGTGACAAACTAAAAGGGCAGGGGGAAAACAGTAGCAAGGTAAACAGAAAGTCACTGGATTGTCAGTATATACAGGTATAAAAAAGTACTGAATAACACATCCGGGAGCAAAATTCACAATACTGCCTCTACTGCAGTCCTACCATAGACTGAGGCACCAGACTATGCAGAAACTTACTGATAATGTAATAAATGACAACATTATAATTACATTTGGTAGTAGATCACAGTTCTGCCACAACTGTGGAAGAAGCTGTAAGACTTATGCCCAACACTGGGTTTAAAATACAAAAAGGTACATTTTACAGTAATTCTACTTATGGAATTAGAAGTGCACTATACTTTAAAAACAGATCCACCCACCATAACTTCATTAGTTTCATGTTTCAGCCCTTTTACTATCCAATGAGTTATGTAGTCTTTTACATTTAGCTAGATGAGTTTATTAACTATGCCTAAATGTGGCATGGTGTTGAATGCCTTTGGTAAGTCCAGCTATGTGGTATGAACATTTTTTTCCTACACCTATTGTTTTGGTGACCTCCTTGAAGAAGTCAGCTAGGTTGAGTAGGTAGGCTTTACCTTTTACAAAACCAAATTGGCTAAAGTTGATATTTTCTAGATTGTCTGTGTCTTTGTTTATGAATTGCATAATGATTTGTTCTATAACCTTACAGATAAGGCTGGCTTATAGCTCTATAGTTGCTCAGATCAGTTGACTCCCCACCTTTGTGAGGGGAACTGACTGTTGCCATCCTCCATTGTTTTGGTACAAGCTCTTTTTGGAGGCTAATACTGAAAAGGTTCTGTAGAGAGTTGTACAGGTAATGCTTCAGATTGAAAAGTAAGAATCTTTTTTATCTTATTCAGCCCTATAGAAGCAATGTTCTGGGCCTTGGATAATACATTGAGGGCTTATTCCTGGAGAGGTTAGGTGTAGATCCTGAAAAGAGGCCTGGGTAAGTGGGGGGTGAAGGTGGAGCTAAATGTATTCACTAGTAGATTGGCTATATCTTCTAGTTTAGAGTACGGGATATTGATTACTTTTAGCTCAGTGCAATTTTGAACTTATTTCTAAGGGTTCTGACATAGCTAAAAAAGATTTTGTGATCGTCGTTTGGCTAGGCAGCTCTTTTTGCCTCATACCTAGCTTTGGTTGATTTAACCTGGGTCCAAAGTACTATGTTATCCTTTAGCAAGGTCCTCTTGGCATTTAGAGAATTAAATTTGCCTTGTCATGTAATGAGATTTTTTTCTTATTGTAGAGCCTGTTTGTTTCATTAAAGTACAGCTTTTTGGTTGGTTGGTTTTCTAGTCTGGGTGCAAACTTTCTGAGAGCAGTTTCTTGAGAGCAAAAATTATTGGCTGCCATTCTAACTACTTTTTTTGATTCTTCACTTTTGTACTAAAATTGAAACTGTGTGATGGTGCTTCACACAGTGCCATACAACAATGTACTTGACAGATTCCCTATACAAATTAGAGTGCTAAGCAGAGGCACATGATTGCACATCTAAGCTGACTACATAGCCAGTCTAAAACAATTATTTTCTACCTACCCAGTGTTGGTGCAGAAAACCAAATTTTCTCTATCCATACTTATTAGTGTACTCAAAATAGATACATTAACTATGAGCTTAATGCATTTTGCTGTAGTTGCATGAAAAGGAGCTAGTTTTGCACTAAGTATGTAGACTAAAGTTCTTCTTTTAGACAGAAAGCACTACAGTAAATCATCTCCAAACCTTATAGGTGTTATTCTCTCCTTAGCCCACATTAGTAAGGAACTAGGAGTTTTTACTTTCTATCCATCTGTGTATCCAACTTGGTTGAAATGGGCACTCTGAGACAAAGAGCAATTGTATTATGTTTACTGACAACAACTTAATACTTAAACTGACACAGTGTGTGAGAGATGTAGTTACATAATGTTATCACAGGCAAAGCTCTCAAATAAAACAAATACAAATAATAAGCAGGTTGTCAGTACCACACAACACCACAGTAAATCAACCACATACAGCTCAGACTAAACACATGGGCCTACATATGCTGTGGTTCTTAAAACCAATCTACCTAAACCACAGAGGTCTATGAAATGTGCACCCTCAGTAACCTCACAAATGCACAACATAGGCAGCACTCACGAAGAAACATGCATCTAAGATTTACATTGATTAAGTTCAATAGCCAATAATGTAAACCTTCACATGGTCAAATATCCTAGTGATAGGTGACTCTATAGTGAGAAACAGTGCATCACTCAACAGGCTATGCAAGGCGAATGTCATGATCAGTTGCCTCTTCAATGCCAGGATTTGTCACAAGACATATGCACTCAAGTCCCTCCACCACAAGCACATATATGACACAGTCATACTGCAAGTGGATGTAAATGACTCAAGGCATACCTCCTTGGATTATATGAAGACAAACATGATGGAGCTCTAAGAATACATGTCCGAGGCATGTATGAGTCTTGTCTTGCACAGCATTCTACCATAAGCAAGAATAATGCCATTAAGTGAGCAAAAGATAACTGACTTCAAAAATTGGCTTAGTTTCTGATGTCTTTCAAAGTGGGTAAAGAAGCTGCATTGCCAGGGATGGCCTTCACCTATCCCCAAAAGGCTTTAATATATTGACTAAGGCATTGTCCACCACCATAGGACCTTTTTCAAGGCAATGCCAGTCTTCTAAAATGTTTATCATATCAAAATAGAATCCAGATGATATAAAGGTATTGCTGCTTAATGCTAGATGCATTAACAAAACTTTTCACTCCCTACAAGCACTCCTTACTCTGGAAAACGTTGATAAATGTATTGTCACAGACACCTGATTCAAGACCAATGGGACCTTTAACTTATTCCCTTCAGCAGAGCTCTTTTGAGTATGTACCTTTAGCCCCCAGTGGGTGTGGCTTCAGCCTTTAAAAAAATGAAGTTATCACCATATAGTTCTAACAAATACTCATTGACAGACGTCATATATCAATACAATTATTTGCCATCGTGTATGCTTCAAGATGAAAATATTCTGATACCTTGTATGTAACATGGTTTTGGAATTATTAATGCTATTATGAACAGGCAATATTTGACGCCTAGAGGCACAGTAGGAGAAAACTCCAGAAACACCTGAAGACGTCACTCGGCTGTAATGAGTTAATGCAGGAATTCCATGAGGCTATGAACTGTGTACCAAATGTTGGTCTGAACCAGGTCTTCTGGAGAATTTGGGTATTATGTGGTGAGCAAACAACAACAGTAAATTCACATTTTTTACAAACCTGTTTATCCATAGACCTTGAATGCCAGAATTTATCTCTAAGAAATACAAGCCAAAAGAAAGCAGTACAAAGCCTGAACCCTGTGGGATGCCACTAATAATGTTTCTGTTGCTAATAGGGATACCTTCTGCTTGGACTATCTGGGTTCAGTCCATAAGCTACTTAGCTACCCATTTGGCAATGTATGGGTTAACATTCAGAGTGGAGTGTTTGCCTAAGATACCCATGTGAGAAATTGTAGGTGCAAAGGGTTTAGCAATATCAATGAACATAGTATTAACAATTCTGGTCATCACTTAAAGCTTTTCTGACCTTAACAAAAAGCAGAGCAGGCATGAATTGCCTTTAGCTAATGCATGCTGATTAGAGTCAAGGGTCAAGGTGTTACTATGTCCATATTAGTCAGTTTGGCAAAAAATGTGTTTTATTATTTTACAGACATTGCTTGTGAGACTGATAGACATATACTTACTGGAATAAGTTATTGTACTGTACTTGTGTGTCAAGAGGTGCAACTATGGATGTCCTCCAAGTGTCAAGTACGTCTTGTAGAAACAATAAGGATAAACAGATTTAGAAAGGATTGAGCTAAGTAGTACTTGATGACAGCCTAAAAGAAAACGTTGGTACCCATGGTGCTAATGTTTTAGTTTTGGAAAGAGTAAACACCACTTGATCAAGGAAGGTAACAGGTGGCACAATAAGGGGGGAAGAGTACAAGTATGGATGTCTGGAGCTATGAAAGTGAAACTAAATTTATCAGCAAGGACATTAGCTATAGTTTCTAGGGCAGCATGAAATGTGCAATTGGAGGTAAGTTCAGAGCACAACTGGGTGTAAAATCTGAGTTGCCTAACGTAGCTGAATGAGGCCTTGAAGTTGTCCGTAATACTGGAAGTAATTCGAAGTTCATAACTGGCTGTTTACTCTCTAGATATAAGAATGAAGGTTCTTGCTTATTACTTTTAACTTTTGTATGTTTAAGAGAGGAAATTGTTTTGACTCTTGACAGTTTTTGTTCCTATAGAGTTGGCTTATATAGACATTCCACCATACCGGCTTATTTGTTTAATATGCTCTAGGTTGATTTCATGCAATATCACTTAACTGGCAATAGTTTACTAAAAATATAGATACATTCCTAAAGCTGTAGTGATCGTTAGTGTGAGGATAGGCACAAGTGGGAAAGATGTGATTGTTCTGAAACCAAATTTCCACATTACACAGATATGGATATCCTCATGGGTAAGGTAAGCCTGAAGCTGTGATGTTTTCTTATATAAGCATCTAGCACTGCACAGAGCAATCACGGTACTCACTGAGCTGGACTTTGTTCTGTGGGTGTGCTCATGAGATGTTTATTTCCTAGAAAAGGCTATATGGGAAAATTGAAGATTCTTGGTTGTATCCAAAAGCCACATGCCTAAATACTTTTCTTAAAAAGTAGGAAGGCATGTTTGTTAACCATCTTGTCATTGGCAGGCCACTATGAATCACCTTAGAATGACACTAGCTTAATACTGTATATTTGAAAGCAGACATCATTGTTGCAGAGGGAAAAACAGAGAAGTAAATAAATAAAAGTGAAATAATTTATGATTAGTGGGTTGTCAGTAAGTATGAGGCAGTTCCTAAACTGACTCAGAATGCTTAATGGATACAGACTATTTGGATGATGTGATCACAACTTCATTAATTTACTTATTTAGTACCTTTCGTTAATTATAGACCACAATGGTGCAGCAATTAACATTGTCACCTCACAGCAAGAGGTTCTCTGGTTCAATTCTCGGCTGACGCACCTTCTGTGTGGAGTCTGCATGTCCTCCCTCCAGTCGAGTGACGTTAAAGACATGCAGGTAGGTGCATGAATGAATGGGTGTGCCTTCCTTGAAGGTTGGGTGTTGGGCTGGCACCTCGGCACTGTAAAAATCTACTGCCAATCATAAGCGGACCAGAGTTCCGCTGTGGCAACCCCAAACTGGGAAAAGCCGAAATACATTACTTTAGTTAATTAGGGTCCTAATAAGTGCAGAGAATAGTACTAATAATGTACAGTTACAAGACTACCTATAAAAGTTACAGGAATTAACAGCAGTTTCTATTTGCAGGAGTTTACCAGAAAAAACTGGGACATGGACAGAAATGCCTTAAGTTGTAGTGGTGGGCTTAGTTAGGTATTAAAAGTAAGAGTTAAGGGTTGGAATGCTAATTCTTAATGGAAAGGGCAAAGCTAGAGAAGTAAGTGCCAACAGCAATGATAAGGTCTGGTGTGGTTTGTGAAGTAGGGTAACAAAAATATGGGAAATATTAAGGTAATGACTAGCTAGGGATGGCAAAATAGCTAAATATGGTCACCCTAAAAGTGATAATTTATAAACAACAATAACTTGAGAGTGGAAAGAAAAAACATTTTTTTATGAGTCAAAATTAGCTTGGTAGCAAGGAACGGCTTAATATCAAATGCATTTTGCTAATGTTCAAGGCAGCAGCCAATGGTCTAACAGCAATAAAGCTTTCATTGCATGAGCAGACTATGTATACAACAGTACAGTAGCAGAAATGTACAACAAATGGTGTGTAGATATTAAATAGGAGACAAATTAGTGAGATCACAAAAAGTGTATGGTAGAAAGCATCAAAAGTGCAAAAGATAGTAAAATACTGCAAACAGTACCAAAACAAATATCTTTTGAATGGGCAGCAATTCAGTGGCAGGGAAAGGTTCAATAATATTACTGTTAAGTAACAGTAAGTAGCAGCAATAATGAAATACCAGTGAACTCAGTAATATGAGTAAAAGTGAAACAAGTGATACAATACCAGGCAACAGTACAGCAAGAAAGCAAAAGTGAAAAAAGTCAAGTTAGTAAGAGCAGTACAAATGCAAAACAGCTACAGTATAGAATAGTAAAAAAAAGACAATAATCCAGAAATGAGAAGCATAAATGCGAAGGCACTAGGCAACCCCAACAAGGAAAAAGGTATCCTAACCTGTAACTGATTCCTTCGTAGGGAACAGTCATACATAGTACATGGTACTTACTACAGTAGAGTTTGAAATTGTAACTGGAAAGGCCTGGGTAACAAAATGATAGTGTCATGACACTACACATACTAGAGGTAGTCTGATTTAAACAAGGGCTGAATCGCAGAATCTCCTCCTCCTTTATCACTCAGATATACATGGCTTTCTGTGACTCAGCTTAATTGTTTCTGTATTAATCTTTTTTTTTTTATTCACTAAACTTTTTTGCTATATTTTTTGTAAGACAGTACTAGCAACTAGGTCAGAGATTTCAAACGTAAGCTGGAAAATGTAGTTCACATTTGTAGTTATTAGAGCATGCACTTAGTGGATTAGAAGATATAAAAGCTTTGTTAACTGGCGTTTATCATGTTTTATCATTCTAAGGGGAGAGCCTTCCCGATATGACCTTCTAGTGCTTGCCAGCATTAGTAGATGAAATATGACTGATTGGAGTTCCTAAAGGCAAATTTATAGAAGGCTTAGGCAACTCAAGATGCACTGCATTTCAGAGCATAATAGCACATACCAATCAACCACAGCCCAGTTTTAGGCATTCAAACTGTTTCTCCTCTGCTTTTCTAATTAGACTTTATAAACGGCTCCAATTTTTTACCTTTCATTGGATCAGTTGTACAACCAGTGAGAGACAGAGTTCCTTGAACTTGTTATGGTCAAAACAGTCTGACAGCCAATGTAGCCTGGGTTACTGATAACTTCAAAAAGTCAAGTATTAATGCAGCGTTGAGATGTGCTTCAGTTTATCTCCATCATGATACTTAACTCTGTGTTTTCCATTTGTGTTCATTGCTGAAAGCAAAACAAAGAGTTTATTGGAGGCAATAATGAGGAGACAGAGTCTGTATGCAGTGTTAGTCACCAGGCTAAAAAAGTATCTGTAGGCCAGTGACTGTCAGAGGAATACAGACAGTCTTATCACTTATAGTGGAAATGCCTGCCATGTGCTGCCATGAAATGCTGGAACTCAGTGACAGAGTCATTCTTTCTGCTATTGTGTTACTGCTGCTGCTAAGTCAGGGAGCCATTACAAGCAGGGTGTTACTAATGCTAAGGCTTAAGTACTGACTGACTACAAATTTATCTGTCCATCTGTCAATCCGTGGACAAGTAAGCGACTGTAAATTAATCAATGCTTGCATAATGTCTTCTTCAGGGCCCAAGTTGCCACTCATTTCTGTGTTTCATAAGCAAGTGAGAGACAGTGCTTAGTAATGAGCTATGTACTGTTGCAGTGTACCTATGTAATACATATATGCAGGTAACAGATATTTCAAGTTCAATATTTTGATGCCTGCAATAATATGATTTTCAGTATACCACTGTTCAGTATGCTGCCAGACATTATATACTTTTCTTTTTTTTTAATTTGGCTTCCCCCTTGTTTTTCAGCCCTGACCTTGCACATGCTCTATGGCTGTATATAAGTGACTTTCATTCTTGTTGCTAAGAATAGCATCGGTTTATGCAGTGTTATTGATCATGTTCACAGCCAGTGTTCCAGATGTTTCACATCTTAACCCTCCACATCACTTCCACTGCATTGACATTGTTCATTGTTACCATTTGTACAGAAACATCATATGAGAGTTTTATTTAGATGTGTGCTGCCCTCATGTGCAAGCAAGGGTGACGTGTGGAATGCCTGTGGCAGTGGATACTAAGGTTTGCAAAGCATTAATCATTCTTACTAAGGGCCTTTTCAGCATCTGATGGGGATACTTTACTAGTTTCACATACTTCAGTGCCTGAATCAAACATGAGTTCCTAGATATGATGAAGAAGCTTGTGGAGAAGCAGATTTGATTTCCAATGAGAGCAGAGATGAGAATCACCACTATGCAAACATCTTATGACATAGTTCATTTTCCTAAAGTCCTGGAGACCACTGGCTGAACCCATGCTGCCATTAAGATTCCACCTGCTCCATATGGCATCCAATATATTAGACTGAAGGGCTTCCACTTCACCAGCAGGCAGAAGGCAAGTAAATGAAAATATATTACATGCAATGTGTCTGTGCTCCATCCAGGTAGCTCCCATGATTCTAACATTTGCCACGCAGTTGATCTCTACCAGTTTATCACAAAAGGTGGCTTTCATCAGGGTCATCTGGATGGTAGGTGGACACAGTGCTGGCTCCCAAAGTCTTGGATATGCTGTTTCTATCATAGGTGGTAGCAGGTTACTCATAATGTACAGCACTCTGCATGATACAGGTGATGCTGTATATCCTTGAAAACAATGGCTGATAGCCCTCAGACTATGACAGAGATGGACTACAACATTGTAATGTTTCAGACCTGGGATATCACTGAATGTGTGTTGGGAATTATGAAGGCTCACTTGCTTTGCTGGGACAGATCTTCTGCTGCACTGCAATATGCATTGGAGACCTCTAGTATGATGTATGTGGTCTATGCTATAGACAATATGGTGCTATGAAAACATTATTAGGAAAAGGCCATCATTGTACTGACGGTGGACCTACTGGGTTCGGACTCATCATCATCATTAGAAGAATACGTTGTGGTTGTACCCCAATGGAGGCAGAGGTGGGTCCAATACATAATATCACTGGAAAGAGGTGGCATCATTTCTACAACTATAGGAAGCTTGGAGAATACAAAATAAAACTAATGCATACACCCAGTCTTTACAGTTAAGTGCATAAATTGACAACACTTTGGATCACACCTTACTATACCCATGAAAGCCAAAGGGTTAAGTAGGGGGGTGCTATCATCATCTGCATGAGTGGGTTGGAGCACAGTGTCATGGGGGACAGCAATACTTATGCAGGGGAAAGTTATGGGAAGTGGATATTGTAGTCTCTCACAATGCTAAAGGATTAGGGCATCAGGGACCTCATCCTCCTGGTTTAAAAGTGGAGCTTTGGAAAGAACTCTAACTAATAATGCTATGTAGCTCTGTTAAATCCAGACTGTAGACATCCTGTCTGATGAATGGTGTAATACTGCAGAGGTGTATACGGGCTGTCTATTGTGCTCCCCATGTGATCAGCATCCAAGATCCCATACACAGTCATAGCTAAGCATTGTTCTCAGCAGGCACACATGAGATAGGGATGGAATGGAACTAGGGAACCCAGAATTGCTGGCCTGATGGAGTTTCCCAGTGGTATAGACATAAGGAAGTTGCCTGTAATCATGGGTTTGTATTTGTTTAATTGTGGAGGCAGTTATATCTAGCTGTGACAGTGATCATTGCAGTGTGTATCTCTGTGCATGCCCAACCTGTGAGTGTGCATGATAAATTGAACCCTCAGATGACCAAGGTAGATGTCTGCCAGTATTGTCATGGAGAGAGAGAGAGAGAGAACTGTGGATGTGAATATTGCCACAAATTACCTCAGAAGATATGTCTGCAAAAAGTTTATATATGTCATGTTTTCTTGCATGAGAAATAATATGTCTTGCTGTTCCTACAGTATATGCAAGTACTCATACAGACCACAAAGCACTCTGAAAATCTCAGACATGGTGTGTCCAGTGGCTGTCTTGGTCTGTATCTCTGACTTACACATCTGCTGATTGATGGCCAGATGGATTTCCAGGCCAAGGAGTGCCCTGGAATCATGAAGGTGATGGCCACATATGTGTATCATATCCCTCCCATTGTGGGTGTATGCCCCTCTTTGTGGGTTATGGATGCCATCTGTAGTGGTGCCTCTTGTATGGCTTGTACAGTGCTAATATGGACAAGTTCTCTAATGTTAAAAACAGGGGGTGCAAGAAATGTATCTTGTCCTCCCTACTACATCTCTGCAGGGGAGAATGTGTGCATTCTCTCCATTGTTAGCATTGCTGACAGCGCCATGGAATCAGTACCACTGTCATCAGTCAGAGGTGGTCCACTAACACCAGCACATTCTTATCTATTGTTTTACCTCTTCACCAGTGGAACTTGTGAAAAGATAAAGATGACATATCTGCAGACAATGCTTCAGCATCTTTGAAACTGGTATTGATACGTGGCACTAAAACAGATACCTGCTAATAAAGCGGTTAGCCCATGCATAAATACATACATACCTTCTGGTGCAAGTTGTTGCAGCTGCAGCAGTGATGTACCTGGTGGACAGATACACCTAGGTGGTGTGCTGAGTACAACATACACACTAGTGAAACATTGTACAATGGTACTGAAACATGGTAGTAGTAGTAACCTGGTGCATCTCCCCAAATACTTGTGCACTTTTCATCAGACAAGCTGCAACATCCAAACTACCACTAGTTATGAAGTGTCTCAATATGGGAATTATCTGTGATGATGGTGTTCTTCTTACAGCTGGAGCTCTCTCTGTCAATATCCTGTGACTTGCTCTTGGAATGTAGTAAATTTCCTGACCCTTTGATGTACCAGTGCTGTGATCATATTATGGCTTGCCACATCTGGTCCTGGAATACATATGCTTAGGGATTTCAACAGCACCTCTGTCTTCACTACAGTGCATGTTTCCAGGCATTGCCATTCCTCTAGTCCCATAACCAGAAGTATATTCCTGTGGCCAGATCAAGGAGAATGCTACATATACATGCATGGCAGTCCATAGCATACATCAATAGACTCAGCACTGTCAGCTTGCCTCTGATTGTCCACCTCAGTCTTGTGTGTAATTGTGTCAAAGTTCACACCATGTACCATACTGCAGACTGTATTTGGCATAGGACCACTGCCCATCAACTTGCAGAAATTTGGTGACAGTATGTGTGAAGAAACCTCTACAGGATGCATCATATCCTCTGTAATGGGTGTTGTGGTCTGTGTACAGATAGCACAGTGTGTCAGAAGGAGCCCCCCCCCCCACCAAGAACAGAGGGACTAAATTGTTCTGTCCTTGTACTCTGCAGGGAAGCAGTTCATTTCCCAAACAGCAGAAGAATACCCTGCCAATGCTTGTGTGATCTTTTATCACACACATTCTACTAACAGTATCTGGAACTGTTGCTTCCACCCCCCCCCCCCCTTGTGTGCATCCTGTGGTCTTGTGATCCATTAGCAGTTGTATTTTCTTTTGACAGTATAACTACACAATAATACAAACCATTATAAAATTCTGTATTGCAATTCCCATGTTGCTCATCATAGCATAATTTCTTATGGTATGACAAATCATGTTATTTTACTGCACTAAAACTAGCCAAATAATAAAATGATTATGCTAATGAGGTGACCTAGACTGATCATTTCTGAATCTCTGCCTAATGCATTGCATTCTCAGCCACAGTCAGTATTACAGGGCTCATCCATGCCCATTACTGGGCTATGTGCATGTGATGCTTGTGCATGGAGACTATGTTGCCCATAGTGATATCTGTATGCTACACTAATTCTTTGCATTGTGCAACTATACTACCCGAAGCTGCATATCACATGATTTCCTAATATGTGGCTGCATGCTTTGGGTTAGCATATTCCACTATATTGAGGTTTTTCCCCAGGACTCCACTGAATGTGGGCTCATGGAATCTGGAAGTGTCTGATCAGCTCATGAATATTCAATAAATTCAAGCAGAAGCTTACTATGTTCAACAAACATATGTTTACTGAAGTAACTAAAGGAAAATATGTATTTTAAAATCCCACATTACATGAAGAGAGCATAACTGAAACAAAAAGATGTGTTGAAAAAATCTTTGCATGTGATCTTTAAGGGTAGACTGGAGGTACATGGGTAAAAGAGGAGAAAGGAGTTTTGTTAGAGAGGTAGTACAGGGGGTTAGCCTGGTCTAATCTGTTGTTGTTTTGAATGAGATACCTCATGTCAGCAATCATTTATTGCTGATTGGTGGGTGGGGGGCAAAAAGTTGTCTACTGGACCTTCTCAAGGGCCTTGTAAGCTTAGCTATAGATAGACTGCAGGAACATTAAAGGGAAGTTGGGAAATGTTGGGGTTGATCTATGGTCTAATGTGGAACACAGTGGGAATAACAATACCATTGGAAAAGGAAATGTAGTGATCAGTTTGGTGACATAGCATTTTAACAGGAGCTTAAGTTGTGGAAGAAGGAGGCATGGAAGTAGCAACAGAGGGGTATAACTGGGTGGAGTTTGCTTGTGTGAATGGTGGGGGAAAATGGATGGGATTTTGGTTAGGGAGGGGCATTGATGACTTGGGAAAGCTTTGTGAAAAAGAGGGAGTGTGATGATGGGTAAGGGAATGTCAGGTGTGCAGGGCTGAATAGTGATTTCTTATTATGAGGTATGAGTGATATATCATTATGACATTTTTGGCTGGCTGCTACATACCTGCATCAGCTGTATTAGAAGCTGAATTATGTACAAACTTGCAGTGTTAAAGAGTGTACTGCATTTTATTTTTCTATTTATTTATTTCATTGAATATTGTGTTAGATAGTACTGCATTTTATTCTTCTGTTTATTTATTTATTTCCCTGAATATTGTGGTCTCTCTATCTCTCTGCAGTTAGTTTCTCACCCACGCTCCCTGTTCTTGTTGTGGTATTAATCTTGATGGCTTTGGAATTGCCTGCCCCTCCTGTAAATTTGTGTTTGAACACTCCTCCTTGGTCCTCTCCTTTGCTCACTAAACTGAGTACAGTGAAATCATGTTGACTTCAGGCACTCCTACAAATCCCATCTGTTCAGCTCTATCCCAGTCTAGTGGCATTAGCTCATTCTACTTAATACAGAGAGAATATTTGAGAAGACCAACCCACTTAGGTCCTTAACCTTAAATTATTTTCAGTTCCTCCTTTCTCCCTTTCAACTTTATTAACAAAAAAAAAAAAAAAAAAAACAATTGCTAGATGTCCTTCTGTTCTTACTGAGTGTGCTTCTCAGCTGATAAGTGTGTTTTGGCACTTTTTTAACTGTTCAGAGGTGACTAAAACAATAATTGAATTCAGTTCAGAATCCAGTTTGAATAAATTGCATTTCATTTATTTAAACTGTACTTGCTTTAATATTGCAACACACTCAAGCTTGCTAGTTTGCACTGAATTTGAATTGTTTTAGTGCTGTTTTAGCTGCTTTTCTGTAAAAAAAAAAACATTTCTAAGTTTGTTTCCTGCCTTTCCTGTAACTAGCCTAGTCCAGATACAGATTTACTGTATCCAGGACTGTTTGTAAGCTTCTGAGCCCCCCAAGCCTTTCTGTGTTGGAAGGAAGCCTTCTAGCTTATCAGTGGGAGCGGTAAGCACTAGGTAGCCTATCTACCACAAGGGGAGTGATTTCTGACCCAGAATTTATAGTTTATTGCCAATATGTGCAGTTTTTCCATCTCTTTCAACTTTCTGGTTTAAAAGCCCATGTTTGCTCTTGTTTCCCACCTTTCCTCTAACTAGTCTAGTCCAGATACAGATTTGCTGTATCCAGGACTGTTTGTAAGCTTCTGAAAGGTGCCAAAGTTTGTTCTTCAATTTTTCCTTTAGATCTGCTAGTTCTCTCCTCTCCTGCACTTTTACTAGCTTACTAGTCTAGCATATTACCATACCAGACTTCTTGTAGCAATTACTGTAGCACATAAAAGTGCTACCAACACTAAATGTTCTACAAGGAAACAACTCCAGTACTTATTATTAATGCCCACCCATCCAGGCATGTATAAAGGTCAGTTCCCTGTGCTTTCTCCTATTATCCTGGTGAACTTGGGCATCCTGAGGTAATATAGCAACTGCCTCATGTACACTGACAACCTTCTCCTCTTACCACCCAACACTCAGACTTGTGAGAGATGTACTTATATATCCAAATTGGAAGCCACACACTCTCCAGCCAAGACTGGAATAGCTGGTCAAGAGGAGAAGGTCAACACTTGCACCACACCACATGGAACACATAGCCTTACAGAACACACGCCAGCACTGCCTTCACATAAAAACACAAACCACAGATCCACCTTTGTGGAGGCTCTCAATAAAAATCTACCCAAACAGCAGAGACCTCCAAGGCAGAAATGCACTTGACCACCAGAACACAACACTAATCATGAGACACATAACTCTCCTAAACAGTGTGCCACTCAGTCAAAGCCCCTAATTAAAAACAGTATGCCCAGCACACTAGTCATAGGTGACTTGATAGTGAGGCACACAGATGTCCCACTCACTAGGTTGAATAAGGAGAAAGTAACAGTCAACTGCCTATCAGGTGCCAGGATCCTCCACATAATGCATGCACTCAGGTCCCTCAACAACAGGTACAAATATGATTCTGTCATTGTACATGTGGGTGTGAATGACCTTAGACATACCTCCCTGGACTACATGAAAAGAGACATGGAGGAGCTCTCAGATTATGTAGCCCAGGGGGTATGACCCTAGCCCTGAGCAGCATCCTACCATCACACAGAATGATACCACAGCAGAAGCAGAAAATGATTGATTTCAACAATTGGCTAAGTTTCTGGTGTCATTCTAAGGGAATCCAGTATTTGGCTGCCTGGGATGACATGGATGTCATGATTGACAGACCTTGATGCTCTGCCAGAGATGGCCTGCATCTGTCACCCCTGGGCTTTTGGATACTGGCCAAGCCTCTTGCCACCCCTGTAGTGCCTTTTTAGGTGGTTTTCCAAAGACCAAATTACCATCATAACAGCTACAAACAAATGCAGTCTGAGGGGCATGCTGCTCAATGCTAGAAGTCTAAATCTCAAAATGCATTTGTTCGAAGCACTCCTTAAAATGGAGAACATCGACATTTGTGCTGCCACAGAGACCTTGTTCAAGACAGCAGAAAGCCCCCATGCACTACCAGACTATAACTCATTCCACACTTTTCAGCCCCAGAGCTTGGACGAAGCTCAAAGGTGGTGGCATTTTCATATTCATAAAGGATGTGCACACCTCCTGACTGGTAGCTCAACATAATGCATCAGAGATACTTTAGGTGCAGCTAACACTGGGTAAGACAGCAATTCAGGTCATAGCCTGTTTTAGGTCTGCAACCATGTCCCAAGACTCAAACTCCATGTTCCTAAGCACCCTGGAGAATATTAGGGCCCAACCTAACAGTCTCATACTGGGCGACTTCAACTACCCCTTCATTAACTGGGAAAACTACTGATGTACAAATACACTTGCCTAATGTTTCCTGGAATTCATTAACTCCAGTGCCCTGTACCAGCTACTAACATGGGTGACTGTTGCTCTACACCAATAGTCAAGTCCTCGCTGATTAGATCTGACCACAAACTAATCACCTTGGAAATCTACATCCCTTCCACCCCTACTGCAAAGATAACCATCATGAAAAACTTCTCCAAAGCTAACTTTGGGCTCCTAAAAACAGAGGTGGCTAAGTTCACAGCACACATGCAAATGGAGAATAGTTGCATGACCAATGACTCATACACCAATGTACTGTATGAACATGTACACAAATGCAGGGATCTCGCAATACCCAATGGAAACAAGATGCTCTCCTCCAAAAAAAGGAAGGCAATCTGGTGGTCCCCTGCCATAAACAAACTCTACAACAGAAGGAGGAAACTGATGCGGAATAAGGTGAAGTCCCAAGACTGGAAAAACTCCATTATCAGCCTCAACAAAATGATGGGATCCCTCATCAAATCCTCTAGAGCTAGCTATGAAAACAGAATTGCAGTAGATAGTAAAGACAAGCACAAGGCCTTCTATAGTTATGTAAAGAATCTCCATGGTAATATCCAGATTTGCTCTGAGCTACTACACAATGGTACCTCCTATACCGAGCCAACAAATGTTGCCAATATACTGGCCGACAGATTCAGTGCCAACTTTACCCCATCAAAGGAACAATCATAATACCAGTAGATTGCCAGGCACCCAGTATTACTGCTGCACAGATTAAAACAACACTGGCCAAGGCCAGGAATACAGCTTCTATTGGACCTGACAATATCCATGGCTGTGTTCTACATGAACAACAGAGTTAACTGGCACCTCACCTGTGTGCCCTGTTCAATCACAGCCTCAATCGGGCTTTGTCCCTACTGAATAGTGCACTGCTACAGTCATCCCTCTCCACAAAGGAGGAATGACTACAGACCTTGGGAACTATCGCCCCATTGCCTGACAAGTCTGATATGCAAAGCAATGGAATGCATCATCATGGACATAATAAACAAGGATATAGGGAATCTCCAAACTCTGGATCCCACGCAGTTTGGTTTTGTGAAAGGTAGTTCATACCTGCTCAACTTGGTCGACCACTTTGAGTCAGTCACCAGAGCTGTGGATGAAGGCAAGGTGGCTGCCTACCTTTATCTGACCAAGGCCTTTGATACCATTCCCCACTCAGGAATCACAGAAAAACTTACTAAGCTAGGCATCGACCCCTATATCACTAGGTGTGTTGCAAACTGGCTCACAGATAGAACACACAGTGTAAAAGTAGCTGACTCCAAGTCAGACTGCTGACCAATCATGAGTGGAGTCCCACAGGGATTGGTCCTGGGTCCTCTCCTGTTTGGTATCTACTTCTCAGAAGTTCAGGCCAAGATAAAGGGACTCTGGCTGACAAAGTTTGCAGATGATTGCAAGTTGGGAGCCAAGTGATGTTGACATCCTACAGAAAGGCTTCACTGAGACCAACAGCTGGTGTCAGAACCATGGCTTTAAGCTCAATGCCAAAAAATTTGTCATCATCCCCTTTGGGGAAAAAAACAGTTTCCATGAACTACCACATCTATGGTATTCCACTGAACACTGAAGACATTATAAGAGATCTGGGAACACAAGCTGACAGCAACCTCCCTTTTGACCACCACATTGCCAATTGGGTCAGAAAGTCCTTCTATGTGGCACATCTCATTACTAAGGGTTTTGCATCCAGGAAGAAAGAGGTCATTGTCTCCCTCTACTCTTCCCTCTTTAGGCCAATCATCGAGTACAATGCCCCATTTGGCATGTACCTCATTAGACACCTGCAACAACTGGAGAGGCCGCAAAAGGAGCTCACAAAGAGGATCCTAGGCCTTAAATACTTCTCCTATATAGACAGACTCAAAAAACTCCAACTATTCTCTGTCTCATATTGCTTACTTAAATGTGATCTCTGCTTGACTTACAAATCCATGTCTGACCCAGCTCTGTTTGAAATGCTACATCTAAAGAAATCCCAATCCCTCTGCATCACATGCTCCAGAGACCTCAACCTCATTACCACAATCAACAGAATGTGATGAAGAGACAGGTTTATAACCCAGAGACTGCCCATGCTATGGAATAGACTTCCCATACATGTCAAACAGAGCACCTCACTGGCCCTCTTCAAGAGAAATCTTGATGAGTGGATGGGAAATAGAAAATTCACTCCAGGGATAACTCCAGTAGCTCTACTCGACAGAGGCACTGGGAACTAAGACTGGGTGGCAAGATGGCAGGGTAATCCTATGAGCTTGGCTTGTAAAGGCTCCAAGGCCATTAGCCTAGTACACACCTATGAATGTATGAACCTAAATGAGGATGAACGTGGAAGTACTGGATAAGCTTACAGGAGATATATCAAAATATAGGCAAGAGGGTACTGGATATTTTGGAAGAGAATTTCAATTTACTTTAGAATCCTTCTCTGGATGGATTATAGCTGATAGCTGAATTTCACAGAAGACGTTAGAGGAAGCTAAAAGAATATACACAAGGGTTGTGGTTGTTTGTTATCTGAAGGTTATGATGGGGATTGGAACAGAGCTTTACTTTTAGTGGGTAACAATGGGTTCTATATTACATGATCAAAGCTTTACTTAATCCAATAAGTAAAGCTCAAACTTGTAATATCGAAACCGTAAATTGTCGAACAGCTGATTTAACCCAGGGAAACACTTCCCTTGACCATTCTGTGGAGTATGCCTGTTTCTCCAATTTGGAGTGATCTCATTGTTGGTATATTTAGGTATGGGGTGTGGGGGGAAAAGTCACTTGATTTTGGATGTAAAGATTTTTTTTTTTTATTCGGTCAAGGAAAGTGTTGGCCGTTCAACAATTTTAGCTTTCGATATTACAAGATCGAGCTTTAGTTATTTGATTAACTAAAGCTTCAATGTTGTAATATAGATGCTAACAATGCCCACACACCAGTTGATTGCATTATTTTTATTTATTTATTTTTGGTGAAAGAGGTTGTGGCTGGGGAAATTGGGAATGTGCTCATGTTAGAATGAGCTTTACCAGGCTATGCATTGGTGCAATGAGGAAGTACAATGGGATGGGTAAAGTGGAAATGAGTTGAGCAGATTCAGTGGCATAAAGTTATGGTTCAGTACTTAGATAATAGCAATAAGGATAAGGACAAGTTGTGGAGGAAGAAGTGGGATGGAATAAAAACTGAGTTATATTGTCACAACAGAGTTAATTATAGGACAGAAAGAGGAGACAAATCACATAGAAAGGACGTTACAAAGGCTGCTGCAGAAAGCAGAGACTGAGAAAGAAATTAAGGGAGTTGTAGGACAGCTGAGGAACAGGGTATAGGATCATGAAGACTTATAGATTTTGGCTGACCAAGATCATGGAGGTAGTATGGTGGGACAGAAAGGAGGCTGGGGCAATTTTGGCCCATGAAATTGAAGAAGTAAAAGAGGACGAGGGCCTTTGTTTTAAAGTGTAAGTAGATACACAGAGTCTGTGGTAATGAAGAGACCAGAGAAAAATTTAGGAAATGGTATGTTAATTCCAAAAAAATATGTTAAGGTGAGCTAAAGTATTTTGAAGAAGATTGAGGCCTACAAAGGGCTGGGTGGGTAAGAAGAAGCTAGTCAAACAGTCAGAATTTGAAGAGTAGATTGCTGATATCTGATATATGAAGACTGGAAGGTAGGGGACGAGATCATTATTCAATGTATTTTTTTTTAATTCGTTGAGATTACAGGCAGATCCCGCTATAGTAGATAGTGTATATTTTATTTAAGAATGTTGTGAAAGAAGGCATGTTTCTGGATATTATGGGATAGGACACAATTATTTTGTTTTTAAATGAGAAAAAGGACCCCAGGATTCTGGTAAACACGAGGCTTACCTCTGTAATACTGATGCTGCAGTATTAGTGAGGGTGCTGTATACTGACCTAGAAGGGGTGTTGGTACAGGTCATTGTTCTGGAAAAAATCGACTTTGTGATAAAGCAGACAATGGAGACTCCAGTTGAATTTCATGAGCAGGGTGGAAAAGATGAAAGAATGACTTGTACAGATGAAATTTTACTAAAAGGGTTTGATACGGCAACTTTTTCATGGTGCTGGAAATGGTGGAAGGAAGAGGTTAGTGGATTACTTGGACTGTATCATTGTGGTTAGCAGAGTGTATGAATCAGTGTGGATGGAGCACTGGCAGAAAGTGTTCTTTTAGGGATAGTTTCAATACATGGATGCTCTCTGTCATCAACTGTCCCTTGTGTTTATGGAAAAAGTGGCTCAAAAGTGTAGAGAATTTCTGAAGAGTTAAGGAGATGTAGTGGAAAAGAGTACTTCTTAGCTCTTTTTCTGATGATTGTATGTTGTTACTCAAGCAAATTAAGGCTATGCTGCAGTTGTTTAAGAATTTCAGTAATGAATCAGGCGTGTTCTATCATCAATTTAGTGATAATGGAAGGTGGAAGATGTTGTCAAAGGTCTGGTCTCCTGGTTTCAAATGAGAAATGAAAGAAATATCTAGCAAGTTATATAGATAAAGTTAATAAAATTGAAGAAGCTAAAGTGCTGAATGAGACTGCTTGGTAACTGGTCAGGGAGTGTGGGCTTATTAGGAGAAAGAACTGAGGATATTAGAGATATGATCCTACCATTGGTATTGTACCTGCTCCTCATGTGAATGTGACTCTAAGGCATAGAGGACTGTTGGAGCTATACAGACTGTATGATATATTTATGTAGAAAAAAAGCAGGGTGTGACTGGTAGCGATAGGCTTTGGGGAAAGAATAGAGGAGGTGGATGGGGCATCTCCAACTGAAAAAGATATGCTATTGCAGAACAGATAACAAGAATTAAAGACAGTGAATTGCACTAGCTGAGCTAGAAAATGGGATGGGAGATATGAGTTTATGATATGTGGCTTAGAAAAGTAGAGTAAGATATAATAAATGCAGTGTAGGCTTATTTAAAGGGCGAGATAGAGTCAGACTGCAGGCTTAAAGAGGTTTATGGATTTGGAAGATGGTAGAATGAATCAAGCTTTGGGGAAGTGACTGGGAAATGTTTTGCAGGGGATTTAATGACTTTAGATGTGAAAATGCATCTTTTCATTTAGGAACAGGTGTCTGGTGATTGCATCAGGCTATGGTGCATTATGTGAAAGAAATGACTGTGGAAGGTTATAAGAATTAGCAGATTGGTTTTGAAGGTAGTTATTTTGAAAAAGAATGGGTAGGGAAACTGAAGGGGCAAATAAGGTTAATGTATAGAAGTTTTTAAAGGGAAGAGTTGAATTGTGTCATAGACTGCTTAAGGGAGTGGTAGACTTAATAAAGTGAAGTTTGAGGTAAGATTTGACATATGTAACAATACATATAGAACAGCTAAAAAAGGCATTAAAGTGTGTCCAGTATATAGTACACATTTATAGTTGTTATATAACATTGACTTTGGGATATGAGAGGATTGGAAGTGAATATCTGTTAGAAAGGCAGTAGAGAAGGGATGAAAATCTTCATATGTGGTAGGATCACACATAAGTATACAGATATTGGTTACATTTGCTTGAGGTATGGAGGGACGTGTATGTGAAGAAACCTGTGGATAGTTGGTTGTTTTGTTTATTTTGGTCAGAAGCAAAAGGTAGACGGTTTTTGGGGTCAGTGGGTGTCCTGTTTTTGGCAGAATTACTAAAGAATATAATTGTGAAAGGATGGAAGTGTCTTAGGTTAGAAAGAACTGAAAGGGAGAAGGTTGAAAGATGGGTGCAGCATCTGATTAGTAGAGAATGATGGGATAGGCTGCAGTTAGATGGGGTTATGCAGCAAGTAAAAAGAAGATAGTTAAAAGGATGGGGGATAGATAGGGAAAGATATTTTGTGCAATAAGTGAAAGGTATAAGTAAGAGAATGTGATGGTCCTAATTGGACATTATGATTCAATCAACTGGCAAACTGATGTTAAATTTGAAGATTGCCAAAAACATGCAATCCCCAGTAGTTCAGGCTGAGGAGTCAATGGATGGTATTAGGAAAGGAATGTGAATAGCATAGATTAACTACAGAAGATACATGGCAATTAGGGCTGGCCTTAGCAAATGTGGGATCCAATTTAGACCACTTTGGTGGTACCCCTCATCTACCACACCGACTCTTCCTTGACTTGCTAGCTTCTAAGACATAAGACTTTCAAATTAATTATCAAGAAAATATATTATTGTATATTATGCAATGGAAGATTGTAAAAGATGAAAAATGAGCATGCTAATTGGTCAGTCCAACCAGCATGTCCATTGTAAATTCAGCATATATCAACAGGAAAAAATAACCTGGCTGCTAAAGTATCATTGAGAGGCCACACTTTCCTGTTGGCTTAAGAAAATTAACAGAGATGTATAGAAGGAATATCAGGTAAGTAAAATACAAAAATAAAAAAATAACCTGATTTTCCTTGTATGCACTATATCATAAGTGAGAAACTAGTATACAGATGTGTTCTGTGTAGAACATAGATTCAGCAAACACTACAACACACAGCTGTATACTACATTATGACTCCTGGTGTACTGCATACAAAGAAAATCAGGATATTTTTATTTTTACTTACCTGATTTTCTTTGTGTGCAGTGGATTTCTAGTCACTAAGTAGTATAGGGACATGTTCCATATATAAAACATAGTCACCAAGTACTAGAACATACATACACGGAAAATCGGGTAATTTATGATTTTTTTACACACCTGATTTCCCATCTATAAAGAACATTGTGGGTCAGAAAGTAATAAATGGACATGTTCTGTATATAAAAGTGAAAAACAGAACACACAACAAACTGGTGAAAGTGGTAGCGCTATGTGGGGAACAAACAATGTAGCCAAAGTTCAGAATTCAAAATTAAAATTGAAAAACAACATTATTCATAAGCACTTTCATCCTAGACATATAAGACTTCATCAGATAACTGACAAAAACCAGTAAAGGATATTTAAAAGAGCATAGTCAGATGATCTTTATCTACTAGGAATTCTTAAAGTCACAGTCCCATAAAACCACCAATAAATACATAAAGATAATTCAGAATAAATATAAAATTCAAACATGTCCCTAAAAGTTGTATACAAAGTTACTAGAATTTAACCATCAAAAAATTAAAACTCATCTATAATAAGCTCTAAATTTTAACAAGGAGGAAATGGAAATAGTTCCATTAATAGCAGGAGAACATCCAGCATTCAAGTGGAACTGCCAAGCAAGCTCCCTCTTTTCAAATTTCAGACCTCAAGGCCCACCTCTAACATTTGAGATAAATTGTTCAGCTACAAAAAACTTGAAAGAATAATCTGGGGATGATTTCACATGCTTGGCAAAATCATTAGTAATATTAGCATTCTTCATGTCAAGAAAATTTTCATACATTCATTCTTTAAATGGTCTTTCAGTTTTTCCTACGTAAAAGCACAAACATGATTTGCAAGTGGAAACAAATAACTCCATTAGAAAGGCAGTTAAACCTGTATACCAACAGTAATTCCATAACAACAAAAGCATATTCCATAAGGGCAGACTTATAATATTACACCTTAAACATTTAAACATCCCTTTGTTAATTAAATCATTAATTCTACTGGTATCAAACTCAAGAAAAGACTTAAAACTCAAACACTTCTTGTAGATCACAATCGGGAGGTCCCCTAGTTTTTCCTTTTATGCAGTACATCACTAGTCAGAAAGTAGTATAAGGATGTGTTCCATATAAAAAGCACTCCTGCAGATTCAGGAAGCCCTACACAGAGTGTCAGAATAGTGCAGGTGCTGCTGCACACAATATGGCTGCTGAGCAATCCAGGAGTGAGCTCCCAGGACGTGCACGAGTGCTCCTACACTATTCTGGCATGGACAACCCTGCTTTATGCTAATTAACTCATTTGTTGGTGAAAAACATGCAAATGAGGTGAATTAGTGATCCAGGAAGTAGGCAGTTGCCCATGCCTGAACAGTGTACAAAGCAGAAATGTATTCAGCTAGTAGCTGAATACATTTCTGCAAATTAAAAAACGGAGGCATGACAGCTGGAAACAAAGCATGTATTATAGTTAATAGGCATTCCAATGGCCAACTATATGTTCATTGGCATGAAAAATCATTTAAATTTTATAAAATAAAACCTTTATTTTTTTTTGTGGCCGATCTCGGCAGTTTAAGCATAGGACAGCAGCGTGCAAATAGGAATGTGCCGGAAAAAAAACGTGAAAAAGCAATTTTCAGAGAAATTTGCATTTTGACATTATAGTCAATGACATGCAGAAGGAACACAATACCAGGGAACACTGGGACTTAAAAAAAAAAAAAAAAAACACAGGAAATGGTTGCACTGTGTATATGTAAACAAGTAGGTGTGTCTGAGGCTGTATAGCCTTGTGTATCTTACCTAAACAGGTGTGCGTGGCGTGCAACGGAATTTAAACCACAAACATAAAAAAATACAGGAAATGGCAAGGGGAACAAGAAAAAGAAAGGGAAATAGCAGAAGAGGCACTCAAATACAAGTAATATAGCTGGCAGGTGAAATGTATCATACTCAGCCAATCACACAGGCAGGATCTGCAGCACACCACTATAATCTATGCAAACACCTTTCAGTCTGTTTTTTCCCATAAACTCTACACCATCGGTGTACACTGATGGGGAAATTTTACCTGACAAATCTAACAAAATGTTAGAGGCTAGTGTCACTCTCATACATCAGTATGTGCAAGAGGCTGAGGGTGGGTTATAGGTTCATAGGTGTGTACGAGGCTAATGACTCTGGAGCCTTTACAAGCCTAGCCCATAGGAATGCCCTGGCATCGTGCCACCCGACCTTAGTTCCCAGTGCCTCTGTCGAGTAGAGCCACTGGAGTGATCCCCGGGGTGAATTTTCTATTTCCCATCCACTCATCAAGATTCCTCTTGAAGAGGGCCAGTGAGGAGCTCTATTTGACATGTATGGAGCGTCTATTCATATAGAAAATATGGTGAAGAGGACAATGCTGACAAGCACCCCAGACTTATGAGAAGGCGGAGAAGAGTGCTCAGGCCCACCAGGGGCTACATGATCTGGAGATATTAGAATGTTACAGGGTAACAAGGACATACTGCAGCAAATTGTGGAGCTGTGCCAGTTTTGCCTCACATCCATAAAACGCAGAGGGGAACGCATCCCAGTGGATACTAAGGTATGTGCAGCTCTAAGAATACTAGCAACAGGTACTTTCCAAAGACCTACTGGGGATACCATGGGAGTATCACAGACATCTGTGTCCAGGATACTCCACCAGTTCCTGGATGCCATGTGACCACATGCCAAGGAGCACATTAAATTTCTCAGTACCCACTAGGAGGTGACTGGCAATATGTGTCTCTTCTACCATGTAGTAGACTACCTGGAGGTACTGGGTGCCATAGACTGCATGCACATCCACATCAAAGCATGACCTGGTGACCAAGTTAGGATCTACATAAACCACAAGGGGTTCCACTCCATCAGCTGCCAGGTTGTGTGTGATGCCCAGTGCATTATCATGAAAGTGTGTGCTGGCTGCCCTGGAAGCTATCTCGACTCCCACATCTGGCATTCCTCACAGCTGTATCAGTGGTTTGCCAAGGGGGACATCCTGCATGGTCATTTAGTGGGGGATGCTAGCTATGCACTGGAGCCATGGATGATGACACCCATCAGAAATGCACATACACCCACACAAGAACCCCATAATGAGCCACACACACAAATCAGGATCATTATAGAACTTGTATTTGGGATGCTCAAGTGACAGTTCTGCTGCCTTGACATATCCAGTGGAGCCTTGCAGTACTGTCCAGCCACATGTGCACACATGGTCATATTATATGCCATGCTATGCAATATGATACTGCGGAAACAGCTGGAGCAGAAACAAAATGAGGAAAGACCACACCCCCCACCATTGCCAAGTCCACCACAGGCACAGAGGGACTCAGAGGAGGAACATCCTAAGCCAGCTCCTGTAGGCAGATGGAGGCATGCCCAGTATGCCCTGGCCTTGACAAAGTGGCAATGCACAGCACATACACTGACACTGCAGGGACCCAGGGACTGATCTCTCTCACTACCTCTGACTCGCACACACACAGTAAAATGGTTGCCAAATATCACACCACCTATACTTTACCATGTATAGGCAGTGTACTGCATGCATCTGACATAGTCAGCCCTCAAGCACCATTCTAACAACAGCCTCAGGCACAAGGTAAGCCAGTCTCCTTACCAAAATAAATCAATGTAGTGGAATGTTCTGAGAGCATATCTATGGTATTGATCAAGCATGCAAGGGAATGGGGTGGCTAACTGGGATAGCAGCAGACAACTGACAGCTCTGTGTGACAGCAGGAAGCGTATCCCCAGTACTGGCCTATCTACACCATGCAGTACCACCCTAGTTGACAAATACCACTGTTGTATATGTGGTGAGCCAAATAACTGGGGGGGGGGGTCATATGTCACATGCATGGATGTCAAAATTGGGGTCCCATACCCACTCCCAGCCAAACCCAGCAAATCATCTGTAGAAAACCATACAGAAATCTCTGGCAAAGGCTCCCACATGGTGACACCCATGAAATCCCCACCTACAGACATTTACACAGTGATATCACAGCAGGCCTGGCAGTGGCAGCATGGCTTTGAAAGGTAATAAGTCTGAAACTACAAATGTATATGCCAAAACAATCAGAACTGTGGTCGATACTGTTATGCCTGTAGTCTCAAAGATAGGGCACACCACTATGCAACATGGGACCAAAATGGTAAGCAAATATAAGCACAGTCTCTGCAAATGTGTATTATGTACAGATGTGTTCCCCACAATAGTCCCATAGAAATGGAGTAATATGTCCCTGTAATGCATCAACACAAACAGAAAGCAATTGTCAGTAACACCTACAGTCAATTTACTGGTACCAACCCAGGGTTGTCTACTGCTAGCAGCCTGGGAACATATGAGTATCAGAATGCACTGCCTTGCTACAGATGGCCTGCATCTGTCACACCTGGCCTACAGGCCTCTGACAAATGCCTATGCCTCACTCACAATGCTCTGTTAAAGAGTGTCATGAGGTCCATAACACCAACATAACACAGTATAAAAAAGGCAAAGAAAGACCATGCTGCCAACTGCTAGGAGAAAACCTGCCAGTGTCAGAGAGCCAGAAATCTGGCCAAAGGCATAAATAATGGAGTGAAGAAGGCATAAAGAGAAGGACACCTTTGAAATTCTGATTTAATAATGTAATAAATTTGAAGGAATGATTGTAGTAGCATGGAATTCTGACGGGTACAAAGTCTGAAACTGCAATGCCAACTGTCAGTAATATCTGACTTCAACCCTGAGTGACTTGCAAAACACTTTTTCCAGAAAACAACACTTGTTTGGCTAGCCAACAAGATATATGAGTCATGGATGTGGACATTCTTGGATACTCTGTACAGCTGACAGGCAGGGCTAGGAGTTTAATCATGGGAATGCACTCCCTGCAGGCAGGCCTAACCCTGGAAGATGGTGACATGTTTACAGCCACAGAACTCTGGCCCACAGCCATGGTGAGTAATACACCCCTTCCTGATCACTCATCCTATGTAACATCCTGACCCCAACATGTGGACATCCAAGCAAAATGAGGTGGGCCATACATATATGTGTGACAAACACACACCTCCAGGCTGTTCAAACAATCTGGCACACACAAGACCCTCCAAGTGCAGTCAACCATTGAGAAAAGCCCAATGCAATGTATTGGTAGCTATAGGCAAACATATCTGCCCAGGACACCCCCCACAGCCTATCCCCTACAACTCTATCTGGAGTCTGCCTGTCACCCTGATCTTGTCTGACTTATATTATCCAATTGTGGACTGGAAATCAGACCATGCCAGAACACAAATGCACAGAAATTCCACCACTGTAATATATCACCAAGGTGCTGGACCATTTCCACAGCACCAGCAGTCAATTGCTTGTAGGAATATCCCTCAACAGTCTGGATATTGCAATAATGTGCAGCATTTGGCCCATAAACCTTGTGTGTGCATCTTCCATCCTGTATTCCTCTGGTAAATCACTGTGATAATCTGAGGAGGTATGTCACCAGGTACTGAAACAGTACATGACAGTGTCAAATGGCATATATGACAGATGTCTGCTAAAACCAATCCTGTAATCATTGCAACCCATACATTACTGAAAGAAATTGTCAGAATCATTGTATACCCCATTGTCCCCACATTTTGATAGGCTATCTCCAGATATCCTTCACCAATAGGTTGAGAGGTATCGCTGTAGCACAAAACAAACCAGACTGGAGTACAACAATCCTTGGAATGGAGTCCCACATGTACTATAGAAGGACACACTGGACATGCTCATACACTTAGAGAAATGTCAGTAGGATCTAGGAATGAACAGGCCTTTCCCACCCAGTGCACTTTCCATTGCCCCCACCTTAGCAGTCCTGAAGATGTATGTCACCATAGAAGTTACTTTTGGTAGGCCAAGCCACCTAAGCTCTGTGGTGCATGTGATAACTGCATAACACTATAGTACAAATCACTAGTTAGGTAGGAGTTCTAATCTCTGTCTTGGCAAATGTCAAAGTGTGAGTGTTTGTGTGTGTGTGTGTGTGTGTGTGTGTGTGTGTGTGTGTGTGTGTGTGTGTGTGTGTGTGTGTGTGTGTGTGTGTGTGCATGTGTGTATTAACAGCTAAAAGCTTTTGGGTCCATTCAAACCCAGCACACCTCCCCTTTCCCTACTTTAGCAGTCCTGCAGATATCAGTCAACTTAAAAGTGCCTTCTTTCAGGCATCAGCCCTATAAGCTCTGTGGCACATGTGATAACTGCATAACATGATAGTACAAATAACTAGTTAGATAGGAGTTCTAATCTCAGTCCCGGTAAATGTACAAGTGTGTGTGTGCGAGTCACAGTTTTGTGTGCAAGACTGAGGGAGTTGTGTGTGCATGTTTTTTTGTTTATAGGTGAAACAGTTTTATGCCTTTCCCACCCATGACAGTTCACAGTGCCCAACCTTATCAGTCCAGATGATGTCCATACCTTATCAGTAACCTAGGCCAGCTGCCAGCCCTGTAAGCCCAGTAATGCATGTGATAAATGCTTAACACTATAGTACAAATGACTAGTTTGGCAGGGGTTCTACTTTTGTATCTGTCAAATGTGTGTGTGGATATGTATGTTTGTAAGTAGAAGTATTTTGATATATTTCCCACCCACTGCCCTACTTTATCAGTGCTGCTGATGTCATTCTATAGAATGACACGCTGGGCATGCTCATACACTTAGAGAAATGTCAGTAGGATATAGGAATGAACAGGCCTTTCCCACCCAGTGCACATTTGGCCAACTTTCAGCCCTGTAAGCTCTGTAGCATCTGTGGTAACTGCGTAACACTATGGTACAAATCACTAGTTATGTAGGGGTTCTACTCTCACATAAGGCAAATGTGAGCCTGCTTGAAGGGCAAGGTATTTTGATAGGTTAAACACCCACTGCACTACTATATCAGTCCTACTGATGTAATTTCCTTTATAGGTTTACAAGTGTGTAGTAGGTAATGGCCCAGGAGCCTTAACAAGCCTAGCACATAGAAAGACCCTGCCATTATGTCCCAATGTCTGTATCAAGTATAGCCGCTGCAGTGATCCTTGGATTGAACTGTCTCTTACCCATACACCCATCAAGATTTCTCTGGAACAGGGTCAGCTAGGTGCTCTGCATGACATGTATGGGAAGTGTATTCCAGGGCATGTGCAGTCTCTTGGTAAGGGACGTGTCCCACCACATGTTGTGTTGATTGTGGTACTGAGGTAGAGGTGTGTGGTGTGGATGGATTTATATGTAGCATTTCTACACCAGATGGGTCAGACATGGCTTTTAGATAGCTGATAATTAGGGGATATGACACAGACAATAGCTTGGGTCTGCTGAGTCTGTCTGTGTAGGATGTGTGTTTAATGCCTAGGAAACCTTTTGTGAGATGCTTATGTGGCTTCTCCAGCTGTAGCAGGTGTCTAGTGAGGTACATGGCAAATGGACCATAATACTCGGGGAGTGGTCTAATGAGGGAATAGTAGACAGAGATCATTACCTCTCTCTTCCTGGATGCAAAACCTTTGGTAATGCAATGTGCCATATAGAAGGACTTCCTGACCACACTGGTAATGTGGTGCTTGAAGGAGAAGTTGCTGTCAACCTGTGTCCCCAGATCTCTTGTAATGTCTAAAGTGTTCATTGGGATCCCATTGATGTGGAACTTACTGGGAAGTGAGTGTTTTACTAAAGGGGATGATGATGCATTTTGTGGTGTTAAGCTTCTGGTCATGGTTTCCACACCACTCATTGGTCTCAGTGAGGCCTTTTTGTAGGATGTGTGCATCACTTGTGGAGTTCATGCTAGCTCCCAGCTTGCAGTCCTCTGTGAACTTGGTCAGCAAGAGTTCCTCTGTGTTGGGCTGGACTCCTGAGAAGTAGATGCTGGACAGGACACTATCTAGTACTGATCCCTGTGGGATTCCACTTGTGACTGCTTACCAGTCTGACTTGGAGTTTGCCACTGTCACACTGTGTGTTCTGTGAACCAGTTTGCAAACTTCCCAGTGATATAGGGGTCAGTGCCTAGTTTGTATTCGGTTTACCAATGATCCCTGACTGAAGAATGGTAGAAGACAGATTGCGTCAGACTGCATGCAGTGCCTTACTGTCAGACACAGCCCTGGTGACTCACTCAAATATGTCAACCAGGTTGAGCAGGCATGATCTGCCATTCACAAAGTTTGTATGGGGTCCAGAGTCAGGAGATCACCAATATCTTGGTCACTCAGGTCCCTGATGATGCGCCCATACCCATACATAGTAGACTTGTCAGGCTAAGGCCCCAATAATCCCCATGGTCTGTAAATGTTACCCATTTATGGAGAGGGATGACTGTAGCAGTGTGCCATTTTTTAAGGACAAAGCTTGAGGTGAGACTGTGACTGAACAAGCATACAGATGTGGTGCCAGGTCTCTTTTTATGTCAGCCAAGGATATTTTGGGGTCCCATGGAAGCTGTATCCTTGCCTGTAGACAATGCAGGTCTAACTTGGCCTGCGGTAATGCTGGGTGCCTGGCACTCATCTGCCATTGTGATTGTTCCCTTGGGGGGAGAGAGGGGTAAAGCTGGCATTGACTGTGTTGGCAAGACTGTGGCCAATATATGTTGTGTCAGGATAGGAATCAGCATTGTGCAGTAACTCACAGCCCTTGTGATTATTGCTATGGAGGTCATTTATATAACTATCAAAGGCTTTTGTGGTTGTTGTCAGTGTCTGCTGCAAATCTGCCTTCATAGCTGCCTGTAGGTGATTCCATGTGGGATCCCAAGTTGTGTTTTAGGCTAATAAGAGAGTTCACCAGTCATGGGAAACCACCATTTTTTGCAACAGAGTCCTCCTTCTGTTGTACATTTTAGTAATGGCAAGAGGCCATCACAATGGCTTCCAGTGTTTGGAGGACAGTGTCTCTGTTCTGTTGGCTATGGCTAGTAGCATGCATCCATGTACATGTTTTTGCAGTGCATATGTGTATGATGCAACAGTCATGCAGCTATTTCCTATTGGCATGGGTGCAGTGAAGTCATCCACCCCTATTTTTATGACTTAAATGTTAGTATTGGAGAGGTTTTGCAAGGTGATTATGTTTGTGGGGTGTGTGGATTAGATGTTGAGCTCCATGTTGATTACTTCATGTTTGGATCTGGCCAGGTAGGGATTGACAACTGTGGTCGAGCAACAGTCCCATATATAAGTAATCAATACATGTCAATGTTGTTGCATCCTCTACTGGGGTCAGTATGAGCCGGTCCAGGCCATTGGAACTGATAAATTCCATGAAGCGTTGGGCTAGTGGACTGGTGCTTGACTACTGTCCCCAGGTGATGGAGGGGTAGTTGAAGTCTCCTACTATGTCAGTCTTGGGTTGGACCTTCATAGAACTATCTAAATTTGTAACTTATCTTAATGATAACTCTTTTGGGATCAAATTTACAGCTACTATTGAACATGCATGTATAGTGTTTTTGGATGTCTTGGTTACTAGACTTGGTGACAATACCTTAGCTACGTCAGTCCATAGAAAATTTCCTCAGTACAACACTTTGTTACATGCTGAGAGCTGTCACCCACGCCACATCATCCGCAATATTCCTAAATCTCAATTTATGAGGATGAAAAGGATATGCTCTTCCTCTGAAGATTGTTCTTATTTTTGTGGTGATTTATCCAACAGATTTGTTAATCGGGGGTATAATACATATAATATTTCTAAATCCAGGAATATTACTAACAATTTATCACGTTTGGAATTGTTGGAATACAAATCCAAGAAGATGGCTCAATCTGCTTCACAGAACAATTCAGTTTTGAGGTTGGTAACTACATATGGGGCAAACACTAATCGTTTCATTGACATCGTTAATCAACATTGGGACATATTATTGTCACATGAGCTTTTGAATAGAATATTGCCTGAGCAATGTTCATTTTCCTACCGTAGGGGTCGGAATCTGAACTCTTTTTTCACTCATTATAAGAGATATACTCCACACATTTCACAACAAACTACTTTATTTGGTGATAAACTGAAAGGTTGCTTTCCATGTGGCCACTGTTCTTTTTGCAAATACATGTCAAAAACCAGTGAATTTTTCAGCAAAAATACTTCTCAGGTTTTTGATATTAGGATATTTGCAAATTGTAGCTCGGATTGGGCAATATATTTGGCCACATGTAACTGTTCTGCATTTTATATTGGACAGACGTCTAGGTCTGTCAAACTTAGAATAGGTGAACATATGAGTGCAATCAGGAACAGACGTACTACCAATGCATTGTATAAACATACGTTAGAAAATCCTTCTGCCACTTTTACATTCGTGGTAATAGACAGAATTATTTTACATAGAAATTTCAAAGCAGGATGGCATCAAAAACTTAATGATATGGAGAACAAATGGATCATTAAATTGGTGGGGTTTTTTTAGACCTGGACTAAATACATCAGAACAATTATATTGAGAACCATACACTTATAATATTACAAGTTTATTCATATGTTTTTGGTATTTATACTAATGGTGAATTTTTTTAGGTCTTACAATTTTTTGCATATAATAGATTTAATATATATTTATATGCAAGATATGGCCTTTATATTATATTTAGGCTTGTTGAATCAAGTCATCATCATTAGTCAGTACAATATGCATACATTAGATGATATATATATATGGAATTATTTATAATCTTTATATATCCCTATTAGTGCTATTTTTGGGGGGAGATATAGATTTTTCATCAATATGTATTTTGTTACACAAGTTTTTTGGTTCTCTATTACTGATGTTGGTTTGTTCAATATGTTTAATTCACTTGGATTTGTAACATATTTCAACATGTGGGGCATGGCCCTTTAAGAGGTGTACTATAAGTATCATTCAAAATGGTGGAGTTCTTGTTGGTTTTCCATTTTTGTGCATTGTTAAAGGCTTATATTAGCCGAAACCGGTTTGCTTGAGCAATGGTTGTTACCACTGCTTAGATGGTTTGATGGAACTATGATGGAACTATGATGGAATAAAGATTTTCGCAATGCTGTGCATGCTGGTCCGTTTTTGGTGGACCTTCATAGATGCCAGGGTGTTGAGGAATGTGCAGTAATAGTCTATGGACATTGCTGGGGAGCGATAGTAGGCTATGGTGTGGATTGCACTATTCTACAAAGTCTGTTTTACAGGAGGTACTTCAATGCATTATGCTGGGATACTAGTCTGGAGCTGTGCATATCCGTTATGTATAAGAGACAACACCACCTATGGAGGTGTGGTCCATGTTTTGGCGCTGACAGCTGTGGAATGGGTCATAGTCTGTTAGTGCATGGCTGCTGTCTGCTGCTGTGAACCACCTCTCTATTACAGTATAAATGTCAATGTCTTCAACTCTGAGGAGTGCTTTGAGTGACTGCATCTTGACAGTTAGATGTCTACTTTTGAGCAGCATGACCCTCAAATTGCATACATGTCTAGCTGTTATGGTGGTAATTTGATTTGGAATACTGCCTAATAAGGAATTATAGGGGTGGAAAGACACTTACACTGTACCTAGAAACCTAGAGCTGACAGATTTAGGACATCTCTGGCAAGGCATTGAGATCTGTCAATCATGTTATTCCAAGCAGAGAGATACTGGATCCCCTGAAAATGGCACACAAATATAAGCCAATGCTGCAGTCTATTATCTGTTGATAGTACTGCAGCATCATTCTGGGTGATGGCAGTATACTGTTCAGGGCTACTGTCGCACCTGCCTGGACCACATAATCTGAGTATTCAACCATGTCTCTTGTCATGTAGCCCAGGTCATTCACACCCACATGGATGATGACAGAGTGATGCTTGTAGCTGTTGTGGAGTGGCCTGACTGGGTGTGTCATGTGTTGAATGCTGGCATGTGATAGACAGTTGGCTGTTACCTCCTCCATAATCAACATAGTGAGTGAGACATCTGTGTGCCACAGTACTGAGTCATCCATGATCACTGTATTGTGCAAGGTGGTCAGCCTTAGGAGCTTAGGTTGAGGGGCACACTGTGTAGGAGACATATGTGCCCTTTGGCATGTGCTATTTCATGGTGTCTGAGTGGGTATCTGTCTTGCTGGTCTGTGCTGTTTGTGTAAATGTCCATTGAGTGCCTCTGTGAAGGTGGGTGTGTGTTTTTTTAGTGTATGTCAGGGCTGTCATAGTGGGTATTGTGGTGAGCTATGTGGTCTACATTGGTGTGGTGCAGGTGGTGATCTCATCCTCTTGACCAGCTAGTCCAGTCTTTGCTGGAGAGTGCATATTTTCACATTTGATGATATAGTGGTAACTCTCACTGGTATGAGTGTCTGGAGTTTCGGGGAGAGGGTTGTCCATGTACATGAGTCAGTTGCAACAGTGCCTCAGACTGGACAAGTGCACTAGGTTAATGGGTTAAAGCACTGGAAACTGCACTTCAATCATGCCAGGAGGGGTGGTCATAAGTTGTAAATACTCGGGCTAATTCCATGATGAACGAGTACTGCTGATGGCTCCCAGGTATTATACACTTAGTGATACAATAACTTGTTGAAGTGCTATTAGTAGTGCAAGACAGAAGTGCAAGACAGAAAGAACTAGCAAGATGTATGGTAGAAACTGAAGGCAGACTGTAATACTTTACCTCAGCTGTGCAGTTATCAGCACCTTTGGCCAGTTTTAAGTCTAGTAACCTCTGTAGTGCATGCAGTAATTGCGTAACACTATAGCAGACATAACTAGATATGTAGGAATTTTCATCCCAGCTCTGGCAACTGTGTGTGTGTGTGTGTGTGTGTGTGTGTGTGTGTGTGTGTGTGTGTGTGTGTGTGTGTGTGTGTGTGTGTGTGTGTGTGTGTGTGTGTGTGTGTGTGTTTGTGTGTGTATGAGAATAATGTACTGTGTCGGTTATACCATTTTTGACTTGTGTACCACCCTTTACACTTCCCCCCCACTCCAATTTAGAAGTCCTGTTGATGTCATTCACTTTAGAAGTACCTTTGGACTAGGTGAAATTGTATAAGCTCTGCAACACATCTGATAACTGCATAACACTATAGCAGAAATAACTAGGTAGGCAGGAGTTCTGAATGCAATACTAGAAACTGTGTGTGTGAATCAGATACTGTGTGCCTCATACAATTTTGATTTGTGTTCCACCCATTACACTTCCCCCACCCTACTTTAGTATTGTTGTTGTTGTTATTCACCTTAGAAGTATCTTTGGATAAAGTGAAATTGTGTGGCTCTATATTACATAGACAAATGCTTAAATGTTCGAATCTCTAACGGTCGACCTTTAGAGATCGAACAGTAAAGTATCCGAAAATGTAATAAAACAAAAATTAAAAAAAAAGTAAAATGAAAGGATTTTAGCAGTGGGGCAAGCCCCCCTGCACCCCCCACATCCCCTGCTACTTATATATACCAACTTTGAGATCGCACTTCAGTGCACTGCAGTACGGAAATGGGAAATTTCCCATTCCCTGCACTGTAGCTCGATCTTGAAATTGTTATATTTAAGTAGGGGGTTGTGGGGGGCACAGCCCCCCATATGGAGGTTGCAGGGGGCTTGCCACCCCTGCTTACACCCTTTAGTTTTTTTTTATTGTTGTTTTTTTTTTTTAAATTTTTAAAAATATTTGAACACTTAACTGTTTGATCTCTAAAGGTCGACTTTTAGAGATTCGAACATTTAAGCATTCGTGTATCTAATATAGACCCAAATTGTGAAAGCTGACATATTGTGGTCTCAATCAGTATATTTCAGAAACTAATGGCATCTTAACAGGAGTGTGTATACATTTTATATCCATTGTATAGCAGTAATGTTTCACATATCCCCGCCTTAGTCAGTTTGTTCAACACATTTTGCTAGTGTCTGTCCAGACTTCTTGCACTGGCAGGTTGTGCGGAATATTATAGGAATGTTAAAGTCTCTTCAGATAGGCCCCTGTGATGACCACTGTGATGCAATACAATTATCCCCACCACAATTGAACATGCACATAAAGCAATATGTCTATTAGTCATAGTTGTGTGCATGGTAACTTGCATGCCCTCCGCATGCCTGGGGAATTGCCAAAGCACAACTGAATGATTCCATACCCACCAGCTTCAGGTCGTTGTCCCATATGCAGACTAGAGTGACCTATGTAGTTGTAGGAGAGAGGTATTGTCAGCAGACTCACATGTGTCCTTGGAAAAGGATGGATGCAGCACGTCTGCACATGTACAGTACAACACCCAATACTACACATTTTGCTGTCCTTCACCATAGATTTGCACTTCTGTGCATTAGAAATCCCCATCCACAACTGCAATCTGACCTGACACATGCATGTAGATATTGTACAGATACAAGTATGTCTCATACATTAGTCTACTAATCCCTACTCGGATCTTACCTGCACAATCTTTGTCCATTGTGTGTATGTGTCACCCACCTCCAGCAAGGGGGCTTTGTTACCTGTTGTTGTACTGTGATGGGTGGCCCAAGCTTGGCAAGGAACTCCTCATTTGGTGTCAGTGGGGGCTGCATGGCTGGGCTCCCACCTGCGGATGTGGGGTCCTTGGAGACGGCAGCAGCCCTTTGGCAGGCATGGAGTATGAGGTTGATGGCATGATGCTACACTTGTTCATATGTATATGTGTACAGGCCCAGCTAATTTACCCCATGGACAGGGCCATCTCACAGGGTGGTCCTCTCCCACAGATGTTGCTGGCTTCTGCCCAACAGTACTGTGTGGTTCTGTATTATGGCTTCCGCTATCAGGTTGCATTCTGCTGGTGAAAAGATCTCCCACCGGTGATGTGACATTGCACCTGGTAGACACTAACAGGGAAACACATCACAGGACCCCATACATTTGGCAACAGTATGTCCAGTACCCGCACATGTACCTTGAATACCAGTAGCCAACAATCACAACCATACCAGTAACCACCACTCACATCCACAGCATACCCCTGTAATCTATCAGCACAATATCAGCTTGCATTGCACTACTGGTCCTAATGAGTCATATTGCCTGCAATGAGGGCAAGTTGTTTACATAATCCATTATTACTCATTCAGGTCTGTGTAAATGGATGACATTAGCCATCTTCCATGCAGATGGTGTGTGGATGGTGCTGCGGCTTGGCGTGACTACAGTGTGTAATGCAGCTGGGGGCACATGCCTGAGTTCATGTAGGATGCAGACAGGGATGATATGATGTCCCATGAATACTTACATTTGTTGCCTTTCAGTAGGCAATATATACTTGCTCATTGGTAATGAGGGGAAGGGTGTGGGTGCAGTACATTTTCACCTATAGTGATGCTGAGCCAGGGGGGATGTTTGCCCTAACCCTATCTGCATCAGGTTGTCTGTAGCTATGTTGTGTGTGTATAAGATCTGATTGGCCACCATTACAGGTTGGGTTGGTATGTTGCCTCCGAGATTGCAGACATATGGGAAGATGGCCTTGTGATTGTCCCTTGTGGATGTTTCCAATTTGTACTCATAGTTGGCCTTACAGCAATCCACCTGTGACCTTATATGCTTGTTCAGACAATGGCTGACTTGATGCCAGGTTGTCTTCTGCCCCTACTTTGCCCTGTACAGCCACTATAGGGACCAAGTCTGTGGTCTGTGTAATGCTGCTGTCCAGCAAAGGGGATTACTCTACGTTGGTGGAGGCAGGTATGACAAGTAAGGTGTTGCTGAGTCCATACAGCCATGTATGTGTTCAATCAGTTGTTTGTAGTGGGCATGGCCAAAACATCATAACACAGTTGGACACCTCTCCAATTTAGTCATGATAATCATGCTTAATGTACTAACCATGGCTGTGTCAGGGCAATGCAACAACCATTAGCTGTAGGAATGTCACTGTTTTGGGTGCACAGTAGCTAAGATTACATATGGGTACAACATGCACAGCTGTTTTAACTGACATTTTGTGTCCCATGTCTGTTTTCATGAGGTGGACACATACACCTACTCATACTGACACGTGCATAGCTAATACCGCACATACATGTTTGTTCTATGTGAGTATGGCACACTAAATTCACACAGGCATCCCCTGGAGGATGTCCAACAGTCATATGGCAGGAAGAGAGAGGAAAGGTTTGAAGAGTGTTATTGAGAATTGTTAATGTTGGCAGTATGAGTGGTATAGGGACCAGGCTAGCTGATATGATGGCCAGGGGATGGCTGATATATTGTGTGTGTGCAAGAGACTACATGGAAGGGGATCATGGTTGGGTGTATGGTAGGCAGGTCACAATTGTGCTATCAAGGTGTGGACTGGAGGTGGAAGGGAGTAGGGCTTCTGGTGAAGGAACAGTATGCCAAAAGTGTTTTTGAAGGATGACATAAGTGTCTGATAGAGTGATGTTTCTGAAGCTGTAAGCTGATGGTGTAATGATGACAGTTGCTAGTGCATACAATATGCAAGTTGGTTGTGTGAAGGGTGAGAAAGAGAAATGTGACATCAGTTGGATGAAGTGGTGATGATTGTACCCAAGGGTGACAGACTGGTCATTGCAGCAGATGTCAATGGGCATGTTGGTGAAGGAGACAGAGGGGATGGGAAATTGATTGTTATGTATGGTGTTAAAAGGAGTGGAGACGGTGAGATGGTAGTGGAGTTTTCAAAAAAGGATGGATATGGCTGTGATGGCTACACACAATAACACAAGGGAGGGGCAAAGGGTGACATACAAGAGTGGAGTAAGATGCACACAGATGGAATATATCCAATGTAAGAGGGGCAGTTTGGAGGAGATTGTAGACTGTAAAGTCGTGACAAGGGAAAGTGTATTTAGGCTGCAGAGAATGTTGGTATGTGAAATGTTGTTGGTGATCGAGATGAGGATGAGTGTGAGGACAGCACCAAGGATCACATGGTGTGAATTGGAAAAGTGTGCTTGTGAGGTGCAGTTCAGGGAAGAGTTGAGACAGGCACTGGGTGGCAGTGACAATCTAACAAATATCTGGCTAAGTACAGCAGAGCTGGTAAGGGAGATAGCTAGATGGGTCCTTGGGATGACATGTGGATGGAGGAAGCAGTACAAGGACACCTGTTGGTAGACTGAGAAAGTACTAGACAGTATACAGAGACAGAGATTGGGGAAGAAGGAGTGGGATTGTCAGAGAGATGAGGAAAGTAGGCAGGAGTATGAGGAGATGATGTGCATGGCAAAGAGAGAAGTGGAAAAGGCTGAAGATGGGCATATAAAGAGTTCCATGACAGGTTGGACACTAAGGAGGAATTACAGGAATTGTACTGATTGGCTGGACAGATGCACTGAGCTAAAAAAGATGTGCAGCACATAAGGCTGATAAAGGATGATGAGGTATATGCTCACAAGCAAGGAGAGTTTGTTGAGCACATGGACAGTGTACTTTGAGAGGCTGATGACTGAAGAGAATGAGGAAGAGAAGGCTGGATGATGTCGGTATGGTGAATCAGGACGTGCAATGGCTTAAAAAGGAGGATGTAAGGATAGCTATGGAGAGGATGAACACTGGCAAGCCAGTTGGTCCACAATACACACCTGTGGATGCATGGCATTGTTTAGGAAATGGCAGTGGAGTATTAGCCAGACTGTTTACTGATATCTTGGGAAGTGTGAGGTTGCATGAGGAGTGAAGAGAAAGTGCTTGGGTACGGTGCTAAGAATGAGATTGATGTGCAGAGCTGTGATAACTACAGAGGGATAACATTGACCAGTCACAGCATGAAGTTATGGGTAAGGATATTGGAAGCTAGGTTACGTATGGAGGTGAGAAGTACTGGTCAGCAGTATGGTTTCAGCACCACCAATGTGATGTTTGCTCTAAGACTGTTACTGGAGGAATACAGGGAAGGTAAGGAGTTGCTCTGTGTCTCTCTGGACTTACAGAAAGCATATGATAGGGTACCTAGACAGGAGTTGTGGTATTGTATGTTGAAGTCATGAGTGGAAGAGATATATGTAAGAGTGGTACAGGATATCTACAAGGGTAGTGTGACAGCATTGAGGTCTGCATTGGGATTGATTGATGTGTTTAAGGTGGAGGTGGGATGACATCAACTGTTAGCCCTTTCTGATTTTCATTGGTGATGGACAGTTTGACAGACAAGATCATAAAGGAGTCCCTGTTGACTACATCATTTGCAGATGACATTGTGATCTACATTAAGAGTAAGGGACAGCTTTTGGAGACCCTGGAGAGGTGGACATATCCTCTAGAGAGGAAAAGAATGAAGGTCAGCAGCACTAGGACAGAATAAATGTGCGTGAATGAGAGGGATGATAGTGGAATGCTGTGGATGAATGGAGTACAATTGGTAAAGATGGATGTGGTTCAATGTTTGGGATCAACATTTCAGAGTAACGAAGACTATAAAGGACAGGTGTAGAAGAGAGTACAGGCAGGATGGAGACGGTGGAGAAGAATATCAGGAGTGATATGTGACAGACGAGTACCAGTAAACTTGATATGTAAGGTCTACAAGAGGGTAGTGAGACCACCTATGTTATATGGGTTGGAGACAGTGGCACTGACAAAAAGGCATGAGTCAGAGCTGCACATGGCAGAGTTACAGATGTTATGATTTGCACTGGGTGTGACATGGGTGCACAGGTTTAGCAATGTGTATATGACAGACTCAGGCCATGTTGGATGGATATGAGACAATGCTGGAGAGGCAGTTTTACATCAGTTTGGAAATGTGCTGAGGATGGGTGCTAAGTTTATTGGGAAAAGGATGGTAAGGATGTAGCTGCCAGGTAAGAGGAAGTGGGGAAGGCCTCAGATAACGTTTTTGGATGTGGTGAGAGGGGACATGCAGGTGTTTGGTGTGAGAGAGCAAGATTCAGAGTACAGGCAGAAATGGCAACAGATGATCCACTGTGGCAATCCTGAATGGGAAAAGCCAGAGGACAATGAAGGGGATGTTGTAATGTCAGTCTTTCCAGATTTGGAAAGGATGTGATAGACATAACACAACTCTATGGGTAAATGCCTACAAATATGAGGCACACATATGGTCAGTGTGCAGAAAACTGGACAGTTGAATGGTATGAGCTCAGTATATAACATGCAGTTCAACACACACATCTGCAGCAGTACTTTACTCTGCACATGCTCTGCATAGTTGACATATATTTACAAAACAAAATGTGTATCATAGTTATATGCATAGGTAACATATGGATATGTACAAAATCCCAGTAGCTGGCCTAGTCACTACAGACAGAGCCACATGCGCTGACCATCAGTGCTGTTCAGCAGTACATCAGTACAGCAAGTCTTGTTGAGACATTTGCTTTCAAACTCCTATTTTCCATTATTACAGACCACCTAATGCATTCAATTACATGCTTACTTTTTTCACATACCTTTTTCTTTTTTATGGAAATTTCACAGATATATCCTTTTTTTTATTTCTCACACTACTTCAGCTTTGCACTGATGGACTGTTGTTGGCAGAGGTGGTCTGAATACATGACAGCTTGTCTTTTGTAGGTAATGCTCATGACCATGTGGTGACCTGCGCACAAGTTGGTGTTTGCAGAGCAGCTGTGTAGTTATTCCAATAGCTAATGTCATGGCAACACACTCCTGTAATTGAGTAATCCATGTGGGCATTGGCCCTTTCCCTTATTTGTTAGGAAGATATCCTGGAGGTGTGTGAGCTAATACCTCTTAGAATAAGACATGTGGAGACAAGCCAACTAAATGGTGGAGAAGATTGAAGACTTAGGGGCAGAATGTGAGTTGTCTTTTGGCTTTTCCCGATTAGGGGTCGCCACAGCGGAACTCCGGTCCACTAATGATTGGCAGCAGATTTTTACGTGCCGAGTTGCCAGCTCTGACATACAACCTTCAACGAAGGTACACCCATTCACGCATCTCTCCACATGGAAGACGGTCTAGCTGAGAATCGAACAGGACAACGTCTTACTGTGAGGTGGCAACGTTACCACAGCACCACCACCGCAGAATGTGAGTATTGCTGTTATATGTTTAGAATAATCCTTGTTTAACAGGGTTTGCCTGAACATGCTACTTCTGCATGGGATTCAGTCTGACAAAGTTGTGTCTGTATAGCTCTCAACTGTAGGGCTATCCACATAATGGCCAGAGGTTTGCCTGTTATGTTTGGTCTGTTCCCCAGACAGATGTTGTCCTTGGCAAATCAGTAGCATACTCTGGTGATGGCAATCAGTAAATGCTGAAATCTGTTTGTGTTTCAGACTTTATATCCCCCAGAAATGACATGTTACAACAAACCCTGTAATACAAACAAGTTTCTCAGTGTATAACAGCAGTATTTCAAGTATAGCCATGTTTTTGGGCCTCTGTCTCAAATTATGTCAGGCTTTGTACATATGCTATACAGTAGGAGGTTGATAGTCAGGGTCTACCATTATTTTGCTCTGTCATTCCTGCTGAGAGGAAAGGGTAGACAACATGTGGGGCTCTGTACATCCAAGAGGTTGGTGTATGGACAAGGCTCTTAGATGCCCGTGTTACATGTTTTATGTGGTGGAGAGTAACAAGTGTTTTAAAAATAGGCTGTTAGAATATGTGAGACATATTACTGATGAGAAAGAAGACAGTTCTATGGCTGTACATTTTAATAATTCTCACCAGGGGGTAGTAGTCATGAAAGAACATTTGTTATATACAAAATCAGTTTAAAATCTTAAATGCGATACATTATCCCCTAGGGGGTTAAATGAGTTGTGTAATTGGAGGCTGTGTATATACATGTAATTAAGTGTAGTGGGTTACAATGTACTGCTTTGGAAAAAGCCTGTTTCTCAGTTTGATCAAACAGTCATAAAAGAGCAATTGTTATGTACAGAATCAATGTATGTTTTTTAAATGTGATATGTTATCCCCTAGGGGGTTGAATGAGGATTGTAATTGGAGGTTATGTATTTAAATGTACTTGAGTGCTAATTGCATCTCCTCATTAAGGCAAGTATTTCTTGTAATGGGTTACTCCTTGAAGGTTTTGGCAAAGACATCAGAGTAAAATGAACTTGTGTGAATTACTAGCTGATTGTATTTTTTTTTTACTATTTTCACTCATTGTGGTCTATCAGCATATGTTTGTATGGGCATTTAGAGACATGTATGCATATATATATATATATATATATATATATATATATATATATATATATATATATATATATATATGTCAGAATTATATTGTTATACATATATATGTATCTTCACACATATCTATCCATCCCTCTATATATGTAAATATTTTTTTCATGTATAATATTTGTAGATAATCATTCCTCATTGCACAGTGTGTCTTTCCTATTGTAAACTGACTGTACTGCATGATATGTTGTAAAAAATATCCTGACCTCTCACAAATAAGATGGCCTAGTGGGAAATTGCTGTGACTATGGTGTATAGCATCCCAGTTTCAAGACTGAACACTGTTGGTTATTTTGTTGCTGCAGAGTAATGACATCATGTAATAAGTTTATTTAATGTTATGTACATAACATGCTTTTATGTACTCTCACTACAGTAGCAACGGGTGTGACTATACCGTACAGGACAGTTGGGTATACATGGGTAGTATCACATTGTTTTATTTATTATTTCTTATACATGGGTAGTATCACATGTTATATACACTCACACTTGCATGTTACACCAGCTACAGTAAACTGGTTGACAAATATGATTCCACACATATGGTATTACGAAATTAGTACTGTTGACACTGCTTTTCCATTTAAAATTAGATTGCCTGTTGTAGTACTCCAACCATGCACCTCTGCATGTAGAGCTGGGACTCTGAGTACTACATTATCTTCTCCTTGGTGTTTCAGCTGTATATTTTATGTATCTCCTATTAGATATTAATATGATATTATTATATAAACTGTAGAGTGCTATGTTTTTTGCCCATGTCATTGAGGACTGCTGTCATGTAGTAATAGCATACATTTCACTTTCAGACTTCATCCTTCAGGACATTCATCCTAATGCATAACATGTTTGCTGTCCACGTCCTGTCTGTCCTCTGTGCAGATGTTAGGTATTGCTAAGGCCATACAGCTATATAGGTGCCCACATAGTTTTGGGCTGTGGGCCTGAGCACTGCTGCTAGCTCCAACAAATGAGATGACCTTCATGTGGGCCTTAGCCCTATTACTTGACTGTGTGAGGGACATTACAGAAGAGGTGGTGGGCTACAGATTCACACACAATAGGTGGGAATACTTCACAAGACAGGACATCTGGAGACAGCACAGCAACATGGGGGACATATCTCCACAATTGTGGACGGATTCTATGTCATCATCAGTGCTGTTATACACATGGTGGGTTGATAGGTTGACAGGGTTTGTGTGGACATGCATTTAGTGAGTGACTTCACGTCTGCCAGTGATGCATCTCTGACATACCTCTCCACTGGTATGCTGTCCACAGACTGGCCAGATTTTTGCCTGTTATGTTTTGTATGTTCCTCAGGCAGTTGTTTTCCTTGGAAAATCAGTCAGGTACTCTGGCAAATACAGTCAGTAAATACTAAACTCCATTGGTATTACTGCCTTCATATTCCTCATAAAGGATATGTTGCAACAAACCCAGTAACATCAGCAACTGCCTAAATGTCTGACACCAATATGTACAATCTTCACCTGTGTTTGTGCCTCTGTCCCCAAATGATGTCAGGTTTTGTCCAGATGTCATGCACTATGAGGTTCAAACATATTTAGTAGCATTATTTCTAGCCTGCATTCCTCCTACCATCTCAGTGATGTAGTAGACCCATAGACATGTTATATGGAAGAGGCCATAGATATCAGTCCTGAGCCTGTACATTCTGAGGTGAACTGTACATTTGAGGGGTCTGTGCATGTCTGGCCATTGTTGACAGACTATTGGGATTGTGTACACATGTCATGTGTACATGTTATTTCATCTGTGTATGGCAGGGGGGGTAGATGTAAGTGTTATGGCTCCATTTTTTATCTGACTGTGCATGCTGCTCCAGTGTCTGCTAGTGTATTGGCTGTATGCCTTTGTAGCAGCAGACTGAGACGTGTCCTGTACCATGGTCAAGATTCAGACTACACTGAGAATGGGACCACTATATGTAGGGGTAGTGTGTGACTGGAAAACTATTATGTATTTCTTCACACAGTCCATATACTCTACTGTTCACCTGACCTACTGGTATGTGACTGTGACTGCGGTGGAATTGGTTGTGGGTATGCACTATCACACTGGTGTCTGATTCTTGGTGCTGTAACATCCTTGTAGTGCTTGACATCCCAAAGGGGGATGGCAACACATTAATTGATAATTGACATTGAGCTTAAGGCCATGGCTCTGACACCAGTCATTGGTCTCAGTGAAGCCTTTCTGTAGGATCTCAACATCACTTTTATTAGGTAGTTAATAGTCCCTAGCTTGCAATCATCTGCAAACATTGTCAGCCAGAGTACCTTCATGTTTGAATGGACTTCAGAGAATCTGATACTAAAAAGGAGAGGTCCCAGGACCGAACCCTGTGGTACTCCACACATGACTGGTCATCAGTCTGACTTGAGCTCAGCTAATTTCTGGGTTCTATCTGTGAGACAGTTTGCATCCCGCCTACTGTTATAAGGGTTGATGCGTAGCTTTTCCATGAACCCTTAGTGGGGAATGTTATCAAAGGGCTTGGTCAGATTGAGGTAGGCTGTATGGACCACCTTACCTTCATCCATAGCTCTGGTGACTGCCTCAAAGAAGTCAACCAGGTTGAACAGGCATGATCTACTCTTCACAAAAGCAAACTGTGTGGGATCCTGTGTCTGGAGATTCCCATATCCCTGTTTCTTAGGTCCATGATGATGCATTCCATAGCTTTGCATGACAGCCTTGTCAGGCTAATGGGGTGATACTTCCCAGGGTCTGCAGCCACTCCTCCTCTGTGGACAGGGATAACTGTAGCAGTGCACCATTCAGTAGGGATAAAGCCTGAGGTGAGGCTGTGATTGATCAGGGCACATAGGTGAGGTGCCAGTTCACTCTGTAGTTCATGCAGAAGACAGCCAAAGATATTTCTGGGTCCAATAGAAGCTGTATTCTTAGCCTTGGACAGTGGTGTGTTGACAAAAGCAGCAGTACTACTGGGTGCCTGGTAGTGAAATGGTATTGTGATTTGTCCTTTGGGAGTGGGGAGAGGGGCCATCTGTGTGCCAGTATATTGGCAATATCTGTTGCCTCAGTATAGAAGTTACCATTGTGCAGTAGCTCAAAGCACATGTTGGTATTGCCATGGAGATTCTTTACATAACTATAGGGGGCCTTCTGGATGTCTTTACTGTGTGATGCATTTCTGTTTTCACAGCTAGCTTTAGAGTATTTCATGAGGAATCTCATCTTTTTGTTGAGGCTGATAAGGGGTTTGTTCCAGTCTTGGGACTTCACCTTATTCCATATTAGTTTTCTTCTTCTGTTGTAGACTTGTTTGAACAGGGGACCATCAGATTGCCTTCTCTTTTCTGGAGTGGAGCGTTTTGTTTCTATTGAGTAAGGTGGGATCCATGCATTTGTGTATGTGTTCGTACTGCATCAGTGTGTGTTTGGAGGTCATGCAACTAGTCTCCATTTGCAAGGGTGCCATGAAGTTAGTCACCTCTGATCTTTGGAGGCCAAAGTTGACTTTGGAAAGGTTTTTCATGGTGGTTACCTTTGCAAGGGTCTGGGAGGGATGTGGATTTCTAAGGTGATGGAATTGTGGTCAAATCTAACCATGGTGGAGTTGACTATTGGCGTACAGCAATAGTCGGCCATGTTAGTACTGACTAGGTCAATGATGATGGTACCTGTAGTGGGTGTAGAAACAAGCTGGTCCAGGCCATTGAAATGGATGCATTCCTGGCAACACTGGGCAAGTGCATTGATTCATGGGTAGCTTTCACAGTTAATGGAGGGGTAGTTGAGGTCAACCAGATTGATAGTGTTAGATTGGACAGTAATATTCTCCAGGGTGCTTAGGAACATAGGGTTTGACTCTTGGGAAATGGTTGGGGACCTATAGCAGGCTACAACTTGAATTGCTGTCTTACCCTATGTTAGCTGCGGTATCTGTGATGCAATATGTTGGGCTACCAGTGTGGATGTGTGCGCATCCTTTGTGAATAAGGACTGCTTCAAGTGAGTGCCTTCAGAGATTTAGACTTCTAGTGTTGAGCAGCATGACCCTCATATTGCATTTTTTAATAGCTGTTATATATTTTGGTATATTTATGTATACATATCTCTCTCTCTCTCTCTATATATATATATATATATATATATATATATATATATATATACATATATATATATATATATATATATATATATATATATATATATGTGTGTGTGTGTGTGTGTGTGTGTGTGTATGTATGTATTTATATGATTTTCTATATATATGTTTATGTATATATGCATATATCTTACATGTATAGCTATATAAATATGTTTTGTGTCTATATCTGTCCACATATATGCATCACCATACATAAATACATGTATATATAGAAAACCTGACTGATTCTTCTGAATCTTTTCCCTACTGTTGAAAGCCTCTACTGACTGATATGTTTGGAAGACATCAATATTTTGTAGAGCTCACATGATGTAGTGGTACATTATTCTGGTTATGGTGTACAGTGCCCTAGGTTCAAGACTTGGTAGGACTGATACTTTTGTTTCAAGGCAGAACAATTGTTGCTGGAGACAGAGGGATAAGGGCAATATTGCAAAGATGTCCCTATTTTGGGCCCCTTGACCCCCCATTTTGACATCCTTTGGACATATTTGTTACAGTAAGAGGTTTGGGGTATGGATCTGATATGCAACTCCAATACATATATGTGTAAATGCATAAAAAGTAAAGGAAGCAGCAGATCATGGCTGTAGAGAATGCAAAATAGTTCAGATCTGCTTGGAGTTAGTGAAGAATGGCACAAAATACACTGAACTGACCAATATCTCCAACATCCTGGCAGACAGGTTCAGCGCAAACGTCACCCCCCCCCAAAACAGACCAAAACAGACCATAACCATACAAGATAAATGTATTGTCCCTGAAATCACAGACACTCAGGTTAAAACAGCCCTCTCCAAAACCAAAAACACAGCATCATTGAGACCAGACGGTGTCCCAGGGTGCATCCTACACAAGCTCAAAGATGAACTTACCCCCTCACCTAAACACACTGTTCAAACTCAGCCTCTCCACAGGCTACATACCCATAGAGTGGTGCACAGCAATGGTTATTCCGCTCCACAAAGGTGGAGCCACAACAGACTCTGGGAACTATCGCCCTATAAGCCTGAATAGCTTGGTCTGCAAGGCTATGGAGCGCATCATCATGGAACCCATTAACAGAGGCATTGGGAACCTCCAAACACTGGACCCTACCCAGTATGGCTTTGTTAAGGGCAGATCATGCCTCCTAAACCTGGTGGACAACTTTGAGACAGTTACCAAGGCTATAGACAAGGGAAAGATGGTACACACAGCCTACCTAGACCTCGCTAAGGTCTTCAACACCATTCCCCATTCTGGTATTATAGACATGCTCACCAGCCTGAACATAAACCTCTACGTCACAAGATGGGTTGCCAACTGGCTCACGGACAGAACCCACATGGTGAGAGTTGCGGGAGCTAGTTCCGACTCTAAACTGGTTACAAGTGGCGTTCTTCAGGGCTCAGTCCTAGGACCCCTCCTGTTCAGCATATACTTCTCAGAGGTACAGGCAAGTACAGGAGGACTATGGCTGACCAAGTTCGCAGACGACTGCAAACTAGGGGCTATAATTGTCTCTCTGGCAGACACAGATATCCTCCAAAAGGGTCTCACTGAGATGGATACCTGGTGTCAAAATCATGGCCTCAAGCTAAATGCCAAAAAGTGCATAGTCACCTGCTTTGGAAAAAACAAAGTACCCACAAACTACCATATAGATGGTAGTCCCCTAAATACAGAAGATGTAATAAGGGATCTGGGGACCCAAGTAGATAGTAATCTCATCTTTGATAATCACATTGCCAAAATGTTTAGAAAATCCTTCTACGTGGCCCACCTAATCACAAAAAGGTTCACATCTAGATCAAAAGAGGTCATTGCGCCCCTCTGCTCATCACTCATCAGACTCATCTTAGAGTACAATGCCCCATTTTGGATGTACCTTACAAGACACCTGCAATAGCTGGAAAGACCGCAGAAGTACCTCACCAAGAGGATCAATGGCCTCAAACAGATGCCCTATGCAGCTCGACTGAAGAAACTACAGTTGTACTCGGTTGCATACCACCTACTCAGAGGTGATCTCTGCCTGACATACAAGGCCATGTCCAGCCCAGAATTGATGGACATGCTTCACCTAAAGAAAACCTTATCTCCTCAAGCCACACGCTCTAGGAATCTAAACCTCACCACAACAATAAATAGGACATGCTGGAGGGATATATTCCTGTCCCAGAGAGTTCCCATGCTTTTGAACAAGATCCCAATCTACATTAGGCAGAGGTCCTTGCTAACACTCTTCAAAAGAAACCTTGACGAGTGGATGGGAAACAGAAAGTTTACCTCAGGGATCACTTCAGTGGCTCTGCTGGACAGAGGCACAGGGAACTAATCTAAGGGGGCAACGAAAGCCAACACATTCTGGCTAGGCTTATAAATGCCTTCGGACAGATAGCCTTGTACCACCTATGGACCTATGAACCTATATATATATATATATATATATATATATATATACAAAACTTGACTAATTCTACAGAATATTTTGCCTACTGTTGAATGACTCTACTGAATGATATGTTTGATAAACATCACACACATGTACAGCTATGATGGCTTAGTGGTTGATTGCTGCCACTATGGTGTGTCAGGTACTGAGTTCCTGACTTGCAGGGGCTAATTGTTTTGTTGCTGAGAGAACAAGGGCTGTTGGATACACAGTGATTAAGGCACTTTTAAGCAGTTGTAAGTGGGTTTGCGTGGAGCTAAGCGAAGCTAACTGATGGTGAACTATGCTTTCAGACTGTTATCCCTAGAAGTGCTTAATCTGAGTTAGCTTCAGTTAGCACAGCACAAACACACTTATGCCTGCTTAATACCACTTAAACCCCCGTAGCCCCACACTAATTTCTTGAAAAGAAAAAAGGAGTGATAGAAAAGTGGTGAAAAAATGAGGCATACAGAGGGAAAAACATTACGATAGATAGCTAGGGATGTGCAGGACAGGTGTAGGGAAGGTGCATAGCTGTCTATTTCTTCTACAACAACAGCTGTGCATATATTCAGAATTTGGAGATACATCTGGACACTCAAATCCCTGAGAGAGGAGTAAGGACAACAATAATATGTTGTGAAGCCAATTAGATAAGATTGCATGTGTGCAATGGACACGTGTGTGAAATGGCAGCTATGTATGGGGGTGACATTGTTTTTGTGATAACAGATTCACTATCTATTTATAAGAAAATATATTTTAGCCATGTTTCATGTATGAAAATTAAAGGACTGCTTTGAGACACAAACCGTGACTGACTATGTGAATGCGCCAACCACTACACTATTCCACTTTCAGTATTTTGTATGTTTCTATTTAACTCCTTTAGATGTTTAAACTCTGCTATGCATAGATGCACAATGTGCACACCCCCTCAGCTATGCTTAAACTTTATTAGGAACAGAAAAAAAATATTTAACTTTGTTTTCTATTTTTATTTTACTTTAGGGGTATGCACATTGCTTTATGCCTGTTAGGGCAGGACATCTGGACAAAGCCTGACATAATGGGGGGGGGGGGGAGAAATAGAGGCATATTTTAAATATTGCTTTGGCCAACTTAGAAAGTTTATAGGATAACATGCTTTGCATTACCATGACTTTTCTGAAGGGTACAATGTCTGAAACTACATTGTCTGTCATTATTTTCCGATTTCACTCTTTAATGATTTTCCACTATTTTGACAGCCAACCATATCATATGTGGAGTGGACCACACTTATTAGACTAACATCTGGTATTCTGCAAATATCTGTACTTTTCTGGGGTGTGTGTGTGTGCATTTGCACACATTTCTTGCCTCTGCAGCATGCAGAAGTGCCGTACGGCTTTAGCAATACAGTGGGTGTGTCTCAGAAGCTGTGACACACCCCCTGTATTGTTTCCTCTTGCCATATTCATTTTTCAGTGTCTGTGGAGACTGACAATTTATTTTTTACGTCAGTGTCTGCGGACACTGACTAGTGTCATAATATTAGAGCTAAGCTTTAACATTATGCCAGTACAGCATAGAAAGTGCTGTTTGGCACTTTCTGAGCACAGGGAATGTGTTTAGTGTCTGTGCACTGCTCGTACATGCCCCCTGCACTTGTACACAGATCACGTCCATGTAGAAGGTACAGCAGCACACCTTCATGAATATGCAAGGTATGCTGCTGCTCTACATGGACACAGAGCACTCTGTGCAAGAGTAGCTTATTCTTGCACAGAGTGTTCATGAATCCCAGGGATGGTCATCAAGCACAAGAACATGCATACAAGGAAAATCAGGTTATTTATGATTTTTTTTCATAAACGTGATTTTCCATCTATAAAGAACATTGTGAGTCAGAAAGTAATATATGGACATGTCCTGTATACAAAACCTAGTCACCAAGCACACTCCCTACATAAAACCATAAAACCTCTTAACAACACACATTCAGAAACATGAAAAGAAGCATTTCCTACTCTACTGTAGCATACAACAAACTAAAAATAGTTACAGCCCCACACATTTCTTGCAGTGTCCATAACAAACACATTTTAGCACAAATTGCACAATAACATATCTAGAATTCCTTACGATCTAAATAATTAAAAAACAATAAACTAACTAAACTTGCATTAAAATAAAAGAAAAATGAAATAAACAATGAACTACGAGTCTTGGACTATTTTCTCTCAGAAAAAGTGGAGGAATACAAAACAAAACAAACAAAAACTTAAAATAACAAGAAAAATACAACACAGCACACAACTAACACAATTGTACAACAGCAATATCTCATGGCTGGCTGTGGGTAATACTGGATTTACCCACACCCAGACATGGGTTATTGCTATATAAAAAAAATAAACAATATGTTTATTTAATCGGCTATATTTTGTCATACATGATAAAACAGAAATAAGCTACTGTACGTCTGGATTACCTCCAGGTCTAACATCTTCTATAGTTCATCATTCAGGGTTTACTTAACTCACTTAAGCACACTTTAATATGCCTGCCTGATGGGCAGCTGAAGCCCTGCGCCTACATGGTATTTCATTATGTGTGCACAGCCTGGCTTCGTAGTGAATATGCTCCCAAACTTCTGATCTCCTGAATGTGTGTAGGAGATAGATGCTTACCATCCTCCAAAACTTCATTTTTATTTTTACACTCATTTCTGGCTTCCTTATTTTCCTTCTTCCCCTCATTTGACTCATGCTTTACTCTCCTTAGCACTCCATGCCCAGCAACAGTACATACAGTAAATATTGTTTTCTTTCTATATTATTTTTTCATAGAAACATTTCACACTTTATATTATGACAGTGTAGAGGTGATCTTACCAGTTTTACTAACTGTGCTCTTGTATCACAATTATTTACAATTATTTTAATTTATGTCACATATTATCATGAATTATAATTATCTGCTCACTTGTACTTACACAATCAGTGTTGTGCTGATACAGATTAAAATTTATTGTCTATTTGGTTGTATTTCCACTGAGCTGAACCTGTAAATGGTTTAGGCGGATCAGTGCTCTACCTTGGTTATTAAATGTTAAATAAAAAAAAACTGTCTTTGTAAGTTAAGTACTCTGTATACTCCACTGTCTTTGTAAGTTAAGTACGCTGTATACTCCACTGCCTTTGGGAGGTGCTGCAGAGAAAACCAAGCAGACCATGCTATGAAGAGGCAGGCTCATTTTGAAGTATGATACCTGGTAAAATCTTCTGACTTCTCAAAGTTCTCTGCACTCATCTCTTATGCCCAGTGTCCTTGGATGAGATTACATACTTGACAAATGATCAGTGGGGCTGCACTTTGTGGTTGTAGATGAATGGGGGTTGGGCAAAAAAGAGCATGACAATTTTCTAACCACCAGTATACATTCTTATCTCACATTACCCTTTTCTTTCTTCATGGCCTTAGTCATCTCCTGCACTCATTCTGAATGGTTAGAGTTGCATTCCCAGTTCATAGTCATACCTTGTTACATCACTGTTTTACCACAAAACCTTGTAAAGCAGTTCACCTTCCTCAGAATGCTCAGTAATAATAATAACAATGGTCTCAGGCTTCTCTTAGAATAGCATTGTCCACCCACCACCCAATTATTAGTATTTCTAAATGTTCATGTGCATTTATTTAATTATTTATTAACATAGTAAGTGCACTAATTAATGCAGATCATTTGCAGTCATCTCCCAGGTCACAATGGCAATGATAAGCATTACACACAAGTATAATTTGGAGTATTCACTAAGCATCACAATTTGATGGCAGGGAGGAAATCACAATTCCTTTAACTCATTCACTCCAATGGAGCTCAGGAAGTTTGCACTGTAACTTCCAATGGGCGGAGCCTAAGCCTTTTAACAGAATCAAATTATGTCTTCCCATTTCAAACAAATGTTCATATCTCTTGCACCATAGGGGTTATGAAATAAGTATAAATGGCAAGCTCTTTAGCACAAACTATTTTTATTGTGGTAGTATTCTTTAGATGCTAGGTCTTAAACTGAATTTCATAAGTCACAGTAAACACAGTAATTATTACATTTGTAATATTTTGTAAACAACTTACAATATCTCAGCAATCACTCAAGTTACAAACATACTGTTAGCAGCATTGTATTTATCAAGCTGAGTGCTTTCATATGAGGATAAAGAATTCTGTCTGTGTTGCTTGGTTGTTGAGATATTTAGAAAAATCTGAAAATTATATATATGCAAATTTATGTCATAAAATCAACAGTTAATATCTATTTACCTGCACAAGACACAGGTCAAATATTAATGCAGTTGAGTTTGCCATTGTGTGAACTTTAAAATCTTTTAAAACCTTGTATGCAGCATGGTTTTGGAATTATTGATGCAAATATGAACAAGCAATATTTGATGCCTAGAGGCATCAGTAGGAGTTAACTGCAGATGCACCTGGAGGCGTCACAAAACCCATGTTTATGAAGGAAGAAAATGCAAAGCCCACACAGGTTGTTCAACTTTCTATACTAGATTTGCTTCCTAAACTCCTCCATAATTTAGTCCCACCATTTTGTAGCTTTATGTTTTGGCTTTTCTGCTTGCTCCCTATTTGTATGCGACTCTGAAACTGTGATACTTCTACACAGTACTTCTCTAATAATGTCCACATTAAGTCTGGTCCTGTTATCTTCCTATAACCAGATGGTTAATCCAATCAGTTTTGGGTGAAAATCTTGTTGAAAACTCAGCAACAACTGACTACTACAGGCGAGCAAGTAGCTAACACTAATAATACCAGACTAGCTACTAGTGTAGTGCATGTCAGGGACACTAATAATACTAGACTAGCTACTAGTGTAGTGCATGTTAGGGACACTAATAATACCTGACTAGCTGCTAGTGCAGTGCATGTCAGGGATACTAATAATACTAGACTAGCTACTAGAGGAGTGCATGTCAGGGACACTAATAATACCAGACTACAGCTAGTAGTGTAGTGCATGTCAGGGATTGCTGCCTGTTTCACTAATGAGACTTGGTATAATTGGGGTAATACTGCCAGAAGGAAAATGCCTTCACATTAATATAGTGTCTCTTATGCAAATCTTTGGGCCAGATCAAGCACCTAATCCTCTCTTAGCCTAGTGTGGGGCCATATTGGGACACAAATGTCCAATTGGCCTAAAACCAATATCAGAATGTAAAATATCAACCATGTCTGGAGGCCCAATTCCTGCCAAAGAAAGGATATTTACTTTAAAAAAGTGAATATTAAATATCATAATTACAAAAATCATCATAATAAGTATTAGACACACTCACTCTTGAAAATGTTTCTTCAATTTTTCACACATTACCCAATTCTGAAAAAAGTAACATATTTTTGCTGAAGCCAACTATTTCATAGTACATTAAAAGTCTTACTTACGCATATGGCTGTGAATGAAAAAGTAACAGTAAGTGAAGCTCTGACTATACAATCCTGGTACTTCCAGTTAAATCATCGTTAAGGTACCTTAGACAAGACATAATTTAATACTGCGTACTGCTGATGGTTTTATTTTATACACCCAAAAACCTGTCCCAGAGAAGAAAATTAATTGCAAAAAAAAAAAAAAAACTAAAGTGTGCAACCTGTGCAGGTAAAATTGCATGAATTTTGTCAATCCAATTACAATCATTGAGACTACTTTCCTGTTCTAATAACATTGACAGTGATTCCATTGCAGTAAAATTGAATCTACAAAAAACATACACTTGGTTGGCATGAATCTTGTTTCTGCGCTGTGTTAGTGCAAAGACATAGAATAGAATGGCTACTGTGTAGCAAGGACTAAGGTTGCAGTATCCTAATCAGCCTCAAATATAGATGAGTGCATGTTTATATAATGGCAAGCTTTAATGATAGAAACACCAACAGGAGTTATGTAGCAAGTAAACTCAGAAAACAAAGTCCTGTGATGTCAGAGAAAAACTGAAAGTAAGGGGTGGAGCATGGCATGTCACGAATTATATTGCTATTTCTGCTGGTGACTTCTTCTAAAATAGACAAATGATGCTTAATTATCTAACTTTGTAGACACCTTCACTACTTAAATTAGAACTAACTTTGCCATTCCAATTTGCAGAGGCTGTATTCAACAAAAATAAGTATATTTTAAGTTTGCACTGTACTTTTTTTTAAACATATTTTGCTTAATTGCTGCTTCATTTTTCCTGTTTTTACTGCTGTGGCTATTCTTTTTTGCACTTTGAATTTTCAGTAATTTTGTATTTCTTAGCATAGGCTAGATTCAGATATACTTAATTGAGGCTGGTTGGTACAAAATGAGTGCTAAAACCAGCCATCATACATAAAAAGGCCCTCCTATACCCATGTGGCAGAAGTGTATAGCCCAGGACACAGCTGAGTTGGGGATTGCTGGAAAAAAAGCTCAGTTTTGGGCTTTCCTATTGGTTAATTTCTGTTAAAACTGTTTAACTTCACTTGTATTTAAGCTCTGCTTTTGTGTGTAACTGGGCACCATGCTGCAGGTTTTAGCGCTACCATGTATAGATGCAAATCCTTAGAAACACAATTTTCCTTTGATATCTGCTAGAGAACCCTTCTTAGCTCCACTGCCTGTTTGTGCACAATGCAGTTGTGAATTGCTACCTAGCGAGAAGCTCATTTGCGCATTCTGAGGCATTCATGTAGTCTTCTACCCTTAGCCCTCCACAGAATAGCCACCTTTGTTAGTCTTACAAGAAAACCCTGGTCCATGTAGCCCATTGCCACTGGTTACTACAATATATACCTGCAACAATAGATGGACAGTTCCCACTATTTCTCCAGCCAACCTGATTGACATGGGCATCCTGAGGCAATATAGTAATTGCCTCTTGTATGCGGACAACCACTTGCTCCTAAAGGAAACAAACACAAAATGTAAAAGATGTAACTATACCATGAATTTAGAATTAGTTCTCTCATATAATAATATACAAAACATACAACAGGTTGTCAGCACACACAACTCCCCTCTCACACAAGATAAAGTCAAGACAGTTGAATCCACATGTGCAGATGTACTCACTAAGAGATTAACAAAAGACCAGAGAGCTACCAAGCACAAACAGCATACACATACTAGTACATGAACAGAATTCACCACTACACATAACAACACACACGTCAGTGTCTCAACAATTAAGTCCCCATGGGAAAACACCTTAAAACCTAATGTTCTGGTCATATGCAACTGAATAGTGAGACATACAGATGTCCCACTCACCAGGCTGAACAAGGAGAAGGTCACAGTCAGTTGCCAGGATCTGTCAAATCACACACATACTCAAGTCACTCAGCAACTATTACCATTATGACTCTATCATAGTACATGTTGGTTTGAATGACATGAGACATACCTCTCTAGACTATATGAAGACAGACATGACCAAACTCTCTAATTATGTGTCCTAGGCAGGTATGTCCCTAACCCTAAGCAGCATTCTACCTTCACTGACGATAATACCACAATGCAGACAAAAAAATTATTGATTTCAATAACTGGCTTATCTTCTGTTGTCACTCCAGGAGGATCCAGTATTTGTCTGCCTGGGAAGACATGGTCAACATCCATGCTGGTTTGCCAGAAATGGCCTTCTCCTTTCTCCTCAAGGACTTTGGATACTGACAATGATGCTTGTGTTCCCCATAGTGCCTTTTATAGGCAATGTCCAAACAACAAAACTTCTGGCAAAAAGAAATCCACTAAAAACAAGCTCAAGGTCATGCTGTTTAATGCTAGGAGATTAAACAGTAAACCACACTTCCTGGAAGCACTCCTTACCTTGGAAGACGGTGACATTTGTGCAGTCACTGAGACTTGGTTCAAGACTGCTGAGAGCACCCTGGCTGTACAAGGCTACAATGCCTTTCATACGTTCAGATCCCAAAACGAGCATGAAAAAAAACAGAGGTGGAGCTGTATCCATCTTCATTAAATCTAGATACGTCTCAAGACTCGTGAAACAGTATACTTCTCTTGAACTACTCCAGGTCCAATTAACTATAGGTAAAATACTACTCCACATTATCACCATGAACCTGGAGAACCACATCACCTACCTGGTCTTGCTAGAGTTGCTAAGTATACTGCCAAACACCTTGATCATGGGAGAATTTCCACTATACTTCCATTGATTGAGTGATTTACATGAGGAAAAACAAGATTGTTGCAAGGTTCCTGGACTTTGTTAATTCAAATGTCCTAGAATATTTGGTCCACACTCCCACAAGGGGCTCAAATGTCCTGGATCGAGTGCTCACCAACATGAGGGGGTCACTGCTCTACCCCTGTGTGTTCCCCTCCCTGGTAGGTCAGACCATAAATCTGTTGCATTTGAAGTAAAGATCAAACCTAACACCCCACAGGAGTAAAAAAAATGAAACATTTCTCCAAGGTAAACTACTGCCTGCTAAGCGATGGTACAAAAAGTTTCAAAGCCCCTGTCAACATAGCTAAAAATGACTCCTATGCAGAGGAATACACAAATGCCCTATACAGCCACTTAAACAAATGCATTAACTTGACAGTACCCAACAGGAACAAAATCAGGTCTTCCTGAAAAAAACAAGCCACTTTTGAGAACTGTAGGTATAAATAAGCTATACAAGAAAAGAACAACACTGATATCTTAGAACAGGAAGGTACTTACTCAACAGAGAAAGCATACCCTCCACAGGTTGAACAAATAAATCAGATATCTTGTTAAGTCCTCTAAGGCTAGTTATGAGTCTAAATTAGCATTCCTGGCTAATGGCAATCATAAGGCATTCTTTAGCTAAATCCAAAACCTAAAAGGCAATGCCCAGCTGTGTGACAAACTTACAGTGGATGGTACCACTCATACTGAACCTGAGGAAATTTCCAACCTGCTAGCAAACAGATTTGGCAATGACTTCACTACCTGTCCACATCAGATATATGCCAAAGCATTCCTTTACCGAGTATATCTAAAGAATAGGTCATACAAACACTCTCCAAGGCCAAAAACATGGCCTATATGGGACCAGATAACATCCGAGGCTGCTTACTAAACAATCTAACACAAGAACTAGTATAACCACTTGGCACTCTCTTTAACCATAGCCTGAGAACTGGCCTTGTCCCGGAAGAGTGGAGAACAGCAACAGTAAGACCCTTGCACAGATGGGGTCCGTCAACTAACCCTGGCAACTATCGACCCATAAATCTTACTAGTCTTATCTGCAAGGCCATGGAAATAATCTTCATGGACCTTATCCACAAGGACATAGGTAACCTTCAAACCCTTGACCTGATCCATTTGAACCTCTTTGAGAATGTCACCATAACCCTAGATGAGGGCTAAACTGTACATACCACCTATCTTGATACAGTCCCCCATTCAGGCATCATACAGAAACTCTCCCAGCTGGTGATTAACCCATACATTACTTGATAAGTTGCAAACTGGCTCCCTGACAGAACACGTGCAGTCAAAGTTGAGGAGTCCACCTCCACCAGTAGACCAGTTACCAGTTGGGTACCACAAGGATCTGTGCTGTGCCTTCTAGTGTTTGGAATCTATTTCTCTAAAGTCCAGGTAAAGGTAGATGGCCTGTGGTTTACCAAGTTGGCAGATGACTGTAAACTGGGTACAATCATAGAATCCTCCAGTGATATTGACATATTACAGAAAGGGCTGACACAGACAAATGATTGGTGCCAAACCTATGGACTAAAAATTAATAATAAAAAATGCCTCATTATCCCCTTTAGCATAGCCCCTGCTAATTATGATATAGAAAGCACCCCACTATTCTTAAATTCATTGATGCATGTTTTGGGAACACAGGTTGATAGCATTCTAAATTTCGATCACCATGTGTCTGTAGTGGTAAGAAAAGCATTCTACTTTGTGCATCTCATAAATACGGGCATTGCATCTAAGACTAGGGAGGTCATAGATCCACTGTACTTGACCCTTATCAGACCACTAATTGAGTACAATGCTCCCTTCTGTATGTACCTCTCCAGACACCTGCAGCAACTGACGAGACAACAGAGGTTTCTAAACAAGAGAATCCAGATCCCCCCAAATGTGACATAAATGGAAAAACTGAAAGTTTTTCCACTGTACTCTGTATCATGAAAGGTGACCTGTGCCTGTCCTACAGAGTAGTCTGAAAACCCTGCCCTAATGGAAATGCTGCACATCCGTAAATCAAATGAGACAAGAATAACTTGCTCCAAGGATCTCAACCTAACCTGTGACATTAACAGAAGATGCTAGTGAGACAGATATATCTCCAAGCAATTGCCACCCCTCTGGAATAAGCTCCCACTCCTTGTGAAACAGAGCTCCTCAATGACCCTATTCAAGTGCAACCTTGACAACTGGATGGGTGACTGTAATTTCACCCCAGGGGTTGGTACCTATGTCCCTCGTGTGCTGATCACAAAATAACTGTGCTAACAATGTCCATCTAACTATGGTCAATAAGGATTCTCAGCTTAATACAAGATTAGGCCTGTAAAGGCCATAGGGCCATTAGCCTAGTAACCTTCTATGAACCTATGAACCTATTATATTAAATTGACATGTTTTGCTTACTGTGCAAGTATAGTATCTTCTACATAACACATTCTAGAAGCTTGTATGAACCTGCCTTCTATGCAGTAAAAGATAAGGTGATGAGTTCTCAAAGCAAAGAGCAAATGACGCAGATTTTGGTATACACTAATAAAAATAATAAAGTCACACTCCCTTGTATTTTGTACAGTGCTTTATGCTGGGTGTGGACTACAGAATGAGATCATAAATACCTTTTCCTGAAAGGGGTAGAATGCGAGGTAAACATCTAATTATGATTCAGCACAACATTCCATACTAAGGGTGGAACACTACTTTTGCATTTGATTTCTTACGTATATTATTTTATACAAGAATTTGGATCAGTCACTATCTATGTACTTGTCTCTTTGCTTGTACTGAGATTATGTTTCTAACTTTGATCACTACACCTGCATTTATTTCTGTTACTGTATATTGCATTTGATATTTATTGTCTTTTTATTCTGATGTGCTGAATAGAAAGTTTTTTTGTCATGATTCATAAATAAGGTTCAATGTCCTTGTAAGATACATTTCTTTTGCAGTAGTATAAAATATGTAGCAAAAGACTGGGGGCAGAATTGCATGTAGTCATTGATGGTGGCTACACAAATGTGCAGATGCTCTGCAACAACCAGTCCTAATATTTACAGTGTTTAAGTTCAACTGGAGTTACCAAAAACTGACTCAGTATGGCATCTTTGCTCTGTTACTCTAACATCACTGAAAGCATGGTAGCTGGTTGCAGTTTTGTACTAAGGTAAGATGTGCAGGTACTCTGAGTTCACTGAAGGGATAATAGTTGGATGGAACTTTGTTATAAAATAAGACATGCAGAACAGTCAAAAAACTGGTTTGCATAATGCAAATTAATGTTCTAGGTGAAAATGTGGTACCTCTTATATTAATAGTGCCAACAATTTGGTATTCCAAGATGGTGGACGTCCTATGAGCACCCTTTCCATGAGGCTCCTTTCCAAAATGTTAGAATTGATTAATTAGACTCCTGTCTTCATTTTAAAACAAAATCTTCAACAAGCACATGCATTCTGTGATTGTATAAAACTTATTTGAAGTGCTTTAAACTTAACCTTGGAAAATTTCTACTAGTCTAAGATTAAGGATAACCAGGAGACTACGCACCACGTGTATACTCCAGGCCTGAAACAAGAGTAGTACTAGCCTAAAACAAAAATGAGCTCTCAATACTGAATAGAAATGTTGAAAGAATTGGAAAATATGGAGACACAAACAAGCAAGATGAAACTCTCTGCAATAGTCTCCTCAGAAAAGGAGACTATACCCAAGAGACAGAAAATGATAAAATAGCTTAATCTAAGCAAATCTAGCGCTATGCTCCAAGATCGCACTGCCACGGAGGTAAGGGGCAAAGTTCACCATGGTTGCCAAGCGGTTACTTACCTGGTGAGAAATGTTGGTGTTCCAGGACATTGTTATTATGGATTTTCAGCGTTGTCATCTCGGTATTTTAAAAGTATATATATATATATATATATATATATATATATATATATATATGTTGAAGTGCCATCCAGACCCCATGTACAAAAATAGGAAAAGGGGTTGAGGATAGATAAATGGCTATACACATCTACTACAGTAAATATAAAGTCTGATTTTTCAACTCTGTGGCTGCTAGTTGGGTAGAAGTTCCTGTTAAATTTGTGCACACATTTCATTTGGGACTATCATGGAAAATGGTGCAGCTACAAATCAATACATAACTTCACCTTAACTAAATGTACTTCTAGTATTAATAGATCAACATACTGCAATGGTGGCATTCACCACAAATGTGTAAGGACTGTCTGAAATCACTTAGAGGTGATGACATATTAAGTCCTCCAGTGCAATAAATGTAAAATTAAGAGAAATTAAGGTTAATGTTCTGACATCTTGTTAAAAACATCAATCTCTAACACCTAACCACTTGATATTTTAAGTTAATTGTTAAGCCCTTGATAGGCAAATCTGCTGAAACCAACATACAAGGAACATAATACTGACAAGCTGATTCCAGACTGCACCATGGCTGTTTATCTCATCTCTCTAGAAAATGTATTACAATTCAGTCTCTCTCTTTCTATTTTCAGATCTGGACAGTGTTTGCAGATAGTGCATGAGTCTCTGTCAGGTGACAATAACATACCACTGGAATGGTACTGAGAAATCAGCAGTCCCCCATTCAGAGTTACCATCCTCTTGCCAGACAATCTCTAGGCAAAGATATCAAAACTAATAATTCCTGGAATGTCAGTCTCTTTCTACATCAGAGCACTTTCCAGTATAGCTGCAGATAAGTGCACTTGACAAAAGCCTTTATCAGCAAACATGGCTATTGCTTTTCATATTTTTCACAACTCATATTTTTTTCAAAAGTATTATATTAATAGTCTATTGTCTGTCATGGTTTGTATAGAAATGCAGGCTTATGGCAATTAGTTAACATAGCTGATGGGGTTCATTTGGTATCTTCATAAGAGGACCTCATATAGACCAGTTTGTGTTTTGGAACATGGTTGCAAAGTATGATTTGTAAGCTGCCTTGTTTGAGTTTCATAATATGGCTGCCAGGAAGCGTTTACTAAAAGCGCACTAAATCCAAACCCCATAAGGAAAATGTCATTGTTTTGTCCTGTCACTGACAAACACTTTTGTCAAAATCTGCAGTGTATGCTGAGACATGGTTCACATCTGCTGGAGTACAAAAACATATACTATGACGCCACTAATTTTCTTCTAGAAAAGTAGCCCTCATCCCTCCTGTGACAATCAACCCATATATCCCCTAGCAATCCATTCATGTCTAGCTAATTACATTCATTATTCAGAAATATCCACCTCTCTTCTAAACTGCCACACTCATGAGTCCACAATTACATTAAGAAATAAATTAACTTTCTCTGAGCTTTTGGAGAATATTTTGTCTACATCTTCATGCATCAAACCCAAGTATAAAAGTAGCACTGCTATTTCTGTAACACTCTGTGTGCTCATATTGAAATCCCCAAGGGACATACTCAAGGACAGTCAAATATTTGCTTACAAAAAACACTGCCCATCTCTCAGGACCAGAATCCATCTCTGTGAAACTCACTCTGTACTCAGGTCTACAACATTCCCATTGATTTCAGTACCAGCACTTATGAAGTAAGAAGCCTTTTCCTATTGTCTTTAGAAAAGTCATTTATGACATCATTGAAATATAGCTGTATACCTGAAGCTGATGTCATTCTCATTCTAGTACCATAAAACTGCTTATGCCCATAAATGCCCTGCTGCCCACATTCTTACCCGAGCGAACTACTCATATGAGAGCTGCCCTTATTCAAATCATTATTGTGTACCAAACGGTCTTCATGATGTGGTAGGATCATGGTTTTTTGTTAATGAACCAATACAAGCTATATGGTTTTAAATAGATTGGTAGTAAATTATTTGTTTACACACTATTTAGTCATCCATACTTTGTTCAAGTCATTTTGGATGAGTTTGATGTGTGTGAATGTCACTTTGAATAAAATAGTTTGCATGACTGTGACATTGGATAAAATGTTATTTCATCAAATATGTTCATTGCCTTTGTGCAAACCAGTTACTTTAAGGTAATAATTTGGGTAAGTGTTTGGCTAGGATTCATGTCTTGACTTTGGTTTCAGTTAGGGTTTGACTTATGATTATGGTTAAGATATGATGGGAACACTTCACAATGCCAAAATCCTGAAAGAACAAATTTCATATGGCCGAGACCATATAATCCAACTTCCAGAATCTTGACATTGTGAACAGAGATCTGCATACAAAGTGGAATGGAAGATTTCCTTTTTCCTCACTGTAGTGTGATCTCGGAGTTGTAATATTTAAGTAGTGGTTGTGTGGGGGGTGTAGGGGGGCAAACATTTAACTTGTTAGTTTTTTTTTTTGTTTTTTGGGATTTGTTTCAGAATTTCAATATTCCGAAAAACCGATCATATGGTTTTGATCATATGAAATTCGATGTTTCGGAATTTCGAGATTCTGAAGTGAATCCAATATGGTTTATTGTCATGTAAATGGAGAACATTAGGTTAAGGATTAGGTTCAATGTTAGCATTAGGTTTAAGTTTAGGGTCACTGTCATGGTTAGATTTATGGAAAGGGTTAGCATCAGGATTACACTGAGGGTAAAAATCATTATTATGTTTACAAATTAGTGGTTTAGGTTAATATTAAAGATAAGATGTACGGATGTTAGTTTGTTTCAGGTGCTATGAGAAGTTTTGCATTCCACTACAAATACTATTGCTAATAAACTGTTTGATTATGCTGTACATATCTTTTTAGGAATTTATTATTTCAGCAAAATGCTTTTTGACCTCTTTTGCTTTTCAGCTGTTTATTCTTAATCATGTTGTCTTTGATACATCTGTCTTTGAAAATGTGGTGTGAACCCATTTATATTTCTATAATTAGCACAAGGTGTGTATCACTGTGAAATTCCTGATTGCATTGGGGTGGTTGGTGGCTTAGCTAGAATTTTAAATGTCTGTTTTGACTAATGCTGTAAGCTGTTTAATAAAATAAGGCAATGAAGGCTCATGGCTAGTGTTATGAAGCAGCTGCTAATTTCATTATAGAATATATAGATTTAACTCATATATGATGATCAAGTGATGACTGAGTTAAGGTGATAAACAATGGTTAATTTAAAGGATGGCACAAATCATCTTCCAAATACTCAAACGTTAGTCCACATCTTAACCTCTTCATTGCCATGATCTTCTTCCTCCTTAAGAATCAGACTTTGCTGCAAAACTGAAAGTCTATCTGCCATGTGATTGGAAAGCTTTATTTTGTGTATTCCCAAACTTAGATGATGTACTTATTTAAATACCTTCTTACTTATGTTTTCACATTACTGGTCACTTTACAATAAAATAATTTTGCATAGTTTGCATAGCATATTACCTCATAATAATTGTCTTGTCTACTGATAAAAATGAATCCCATAATTTGATATTAAGAGTTGTTGCTCTTTTATTTAATGGTGGATATGATTGTTAAAATGGTACTTTGGGCTTATTAACCTTACCTATTCAGAAACGCTTAATCTTTAAAATACTCTCTTAAACTCCTTTCTTTCAAATCTTTTATTGATTCCTTTTTACCAGCATGCCACCTGCATTTGCCTACATGTTCCAGAAATGTCAGTAATATTGAGACTAGTGACAAGATGGCCAAGAATGTTTGAGAAAACATGTTTTTTTACAGATTAAAGAAATTAGTGAAAAATAGCAGTCTCACGTATAGATACAAAATGAATGACATTTTTAATAGCAATATGACTTGAGGATCCTGCCAGACCAATACAAACATGAATAATTTAGCTATCATTTCTTGAAAAATAAGTATCAGTCATGTTAACTCACAAGCATTCTATGTGCACTTGTTTTCCAACTTTTCTAAAAAATATTGACAAATTTGTTTAATATTTGCTCAATGAAACATATTGCACTTCTCTAATAGTTTTTCTCATTTCACAACTTTAACCCATTCACTCCTTTGTTGTTCTCACTCATTACCACTGTTTACTCTTTTAATTCTCTCAGTACTTGCGTATTATCACATCCAGAGTGGGGACCGGGCATAACTCCTGATGTTATTGCAAAAAGAGGGTTTTCTGAAGTGAACAGGGGTGTATGGACTGCAAATCAGTAGTGGTTTAACCTTGACACAGGAACAGGAATTGGTATGCAGTTCATCTTCTCAGGACCGTGCATTACTGGTGTGCCCTAATGCAAATTAAATAAACCGGGCAGATGAAAACATGCACCACTTTCTAGATAGATTATTCTACAGTCAAAAACAGTCAGGATTGGGTTTACTGTTAAGAAATTTTCCTGTAGGGAAAAGCAAGTAATCCCAACACACAAGTTATTGCAACACATGGTAATACATGGGGATTCTACCCTGTCTTGACCCGGAGCATGTTACACAGGATTGCAGTGCTATAAAACAGAAAACAGAAATACACACACATTGTACAAATAAGACATAAAAGCATGGAAGATAAATGGCTTCCACACCTTATTTCAGCCCTGCATAAAGTCACAACAAAATAAAACATTTAAAATGCATGTGTAAAGAAACACAAGTAAAACACATTAATGAAAAGCCCAACTACCCAGTGTTACAGGCAAGCTGAAACGGTATGCCTTAACAAATTCTTAGTGATCATTACGGCAGTAAAGGATGCAACTCGGAAGGCAGAATTTGGCCAGTTCCCTCATCCCTGTTGCAGAACCGAGGTGATGGGAAAGTGAATTAGACTTTAAACAAACCTTGCCACTACAGAATAAGTGACTTTCAGCATAACATTCGGAAGGAGCACGACTTCTAAATATGGTTGGGATAATACGTAAGTACCATTCTTCTCATTTCTAAAGTACTTCAGTATTTACGTCTGCCCAGATCAGATTTATTTCTCAAACTTGCATAGCAGTCAAACAAGTAACTTCTGTTATCCAAATAACATGTATCCCAAAACAGAGATACCCTTTTTCTTTTCATCCAGTTGACAGAATAACCTTACATCTGCTTTGACTTACTGGATTTTGTCCTTGCTTCACAAGTAAATGGTAATACTCGGTTTTATTCTCTTCTTACCCAAGCCCTTAGCTATATCTGTGTGTTACTCCCAGCATTGTTTGCAGCACTTGAGCTGTCATCAACCTTGACTTCTAACCCAACAGTCTGACCACTGCCTCCTCAAGTCTAACGCATAATGGTTACGTCATTGCACACTCTCCATATGGTATCCCTTCAGTACAAGTACTTTCCAACTCCCTTCTCATTTCTTTGGCCAAATCATTTTCTCTCCATTCCATTTAAAGCAGTTCCCTGCTAAGTTAAATTAATAAGTACAAAATCTTCAGCAACTAAATCAAATGTCTGATGCTACACTGGTAGCAGCATTGAGATATAACCCTTTTTGCATATCCTCCTTTCTTTGTAACTTTTCATACAGTGCTTATCCCAAATGTGAACCAACTAATAATGAGGCTCAAAGTCATAAAACAGTTGGTGTTCAGTTTTTTTCATTTCCCCTAAAGTGTAATAAAGTCAGAGGTAGCATATTTTGATGAAAGAGGTATGGGGAGAAAGTCCCCACAAGGGGGTGTGCAGTGGGCTGAAGTGTCCCTGTAAAAATGTTATTAAAAGTCTCTTCTCACAAGCCTCCTTTATAGCCCCCTCCACAATTTCAGTCATCCTAACTAACCCATTAATCATCTTGCTTTACTGGAGCACCAACAAATTTTATTGTTTTAATGCAATTAGACAAACCTAGTAAACAAAACCAAAATGAAACAAATAAATAAATGTTCTTCCATCAAAGAGTTGCCACCCACGCTAGGTCACTGCAACCAGTTTCTCTTTATTTGTCCTTCAGCCTAATACTTCCCTAAAGGCTGCCGTTTGCACAGTAGAGTAAACAAGCCAATGTTTGACTATGTCAATCATCCACATACACGACAGTTTTTTTTTACCTCTAGCCCATTAACTTCATTATCTTCATAAACTTCCATCAGCAGCCGCTCTATAAATTACAAAAATTGCTGAGCTGAAGTTCTTTTCTTGAAAGACTTAGCCTGACTCTAATAGTGAATTTTGATATTCACATCATAAAATTCAGCTATATCAGTTCGATAATGTGCATATGGGAAAAACTCACCTCAGTGTTTCCTGACTACATACCTTTGCCAGCAGCAGTCTGCTGGTTGCTGTTGTAGTTACTTTTCATTTCTAAGGCTCCTAGCTACTTTCTTCATGAATAACAATACAATAAAAAGCACCAAACTAGCGGAGATTAGAATAATATCAGACTTTAGAGACTTGGGAGACTGGTGAAACTAATTTCAAAGTGACAGGAGAATGTCCTTGACTAAATTAAAGTTAAATTGCAGTTAGGTTAGCTCATTCAGCATCAAATGCATTTATTTATCTAGCAGATACCATTGTCTTCTTGTTAATGTCTAATAAAAATTATCAGAACAGAAATGTCTTCCAAGCAAAGGTGACCTTTGTGAAGCCCCCCAGATCAGTTCACTCTAAGATTCACAAGGACATGCAGGTCAGAAGACAAGCAGCAACAAAAAGAATTGCTATGGTGACAAATGACACAATAAATTGTTTTGTAAAAGTCACATTTTATTTACAATATTATTCATTTTAAGATGTGTAACATCTATAATAATAGAAACATTTTATAGATGGAAAATTCTTATGTAGTTTTTAAATTATGCCAGTCAATCGAAAAAAAGATAAACAATTTCAAGTATTCTTCCTATAATGTTATCACCTAATTAACATGATACAGTTGCTATTTGTAGTATTTGACTGTAACAGTAGGATTCAAGAAAATACACAGAGCAAGTGGGACAAGTCTCCAACTGGTATGGGCCATATGACAATGTTCCCCTGAAGTCAATTATCAACTAATTAGTGGAAATTCATGGCCCATGCCACTGTTAATAAAAAATGTTAGGAATGTTAGGACCTGCATATAAAGAGATGTTTTGACATCTGTGGCTAGGAGTAATGCAATGAAAACAGATGAGCAAGCAAAATAAACAAGCTTAAGTGAGTGCACATGCATTACATTGTAACAGTGCAGGAATGCTCACAAAGCGCATTAAAGGACCTTCAGCAAGGTGCAAGTCTACCTTTTACCAAAAAGAAGTGTGTTTGTACTCAAAACCACTAATAACCATCAAATGAGTGTAGAAAGCACAAAGAGATCAGAGAAATGTGTACCAAAGCCTATACAATATATACAAAGATCCAATGCCTGCCCAAGAAAAATTAACATCCAAGTGACGAAGCACTTTCTTTTCAGAAAAGAGACTTCATCACAATAAAATTATGAACACATTACTTCCTTATATAAGATTCAAACTATCATAGTTTAAAGGTAGACCATCATTATTTCCTTACCCTAACAACCAGTTCTTATACATAAAAATGAAAAATTGTTAGTCAAACTCATAATTTAAAAACTTAAGAATATTGTATTTAAAAATTAATTAATAAATAAGGAAGTAATAACCAGTCTAAACTGATAATATTTCATATAAATTATTATTTAAAAAGTTGCCTCACAAGTTATAATTTTGCAGCGCTAATGGCTGATTTAAGACAGTGTTCTTCAAATGTGGGGAGGGCTGCATTAAGTCTAAATTTACATATTGGCTCTTTATATTCAAACAAACTTTCCAATTTCTCACTCCTGTGGATTCTTTTCAACCTTGTTCAAAATTTTTTTAAAAAATTTATAATTTCTGCATACATTCACATATCTTGCTAAAGCATTGTTCAAATTCTTATTGTAAATATCATAATAGTGCTCATAAATCCTCTTCCTGAGAGGTCTCTCTGTCTTTTCAATACAAAAACAGAGGCATCCAGAACACTTAGCAAGATAAACAGCTCCTGGGATGGAGCAATTCCCTTTCTGAAAAAAATAAAAAATGAAGGGGCACTGATTTAAAAAAAAAAACATCTAGTTGTTCCAAAACTAAATTTCTTAGTCACAGTGTTTGCCTTTTTATTCTCTAATAAATTCTTAAAATTTCCTGCCAGTTTTAAAACAAACAACTGTTCAGATTCCAGTGCATTATACACTGAATCATTACCTCTCAACATTTTCCATTGTTGACTTATGATATTTTAATTTGATGCGTGCTGTTGCTATATTGCACCACACAGACTCTCTCAAAATTAACCACCGATTCCTCAGAATTACAGTGTTGAACCATATGCCCTGTACCCAGGAGTATTTATATTTCTTACCCCACTCATTCTCAACCCTTTCCATAATTTCTTTAATAAAATGTTCAGGGTATCCAATTTCATTAAGCATAGTCTTTAAATAGGCCATTTCTACCAAAAGATCAACAGTATTATACATGATTTTAGTAACGCTAATACTTTGTCCCTAAACTAAACCTCTTCTGAATGACAGTGGATGAGAAATTTTAAGATGCAAATAAGCATTCCTAATCTTAGGTTTTCTATATATCTTTGATTTAAACCCAACTTTGGAATGCTGAATGTTTAAGTCCAATTAATTAACACTTTTTTATTAACATTGAAGTAAATTTTAAGAAACCTATAGAACTGTCTAAATAAGTAATAAAATAATTAACTGATTCATCAAGACAATCCCATAAAATAAATATGTCATCTAAAAATCTAAGATATTTCCTACAAAATAAAAAAAAATCAGAATTAAAAGCAAAGGATTTCTCCCAAGCCAATAACACTAATTTGACATATATAGGGTCAAACACAGCAGACAGAGCCACTCCCTTTACTTGCTTAAAAATTGTCCACTCAAAAAATATATAATTGTTCAAAATCAGAGAAAAGAAATCCATAAGAAGCCTAATATCCTCACCTATAAGAAAGTTTCTAACAGACTTGAAATTGCTTGGTAGGAATTTATTGTTAAAATGCATGTTTTGTAATAATGAAAATGTCAGTGTAAATATATACAAGAAACCTAGCACTTTTGTACCCCCCACCCCTCCAGGCATACAAAGATTTTTAGATATCTGTGAAAATGCTTTAAATGAAGCTTATACTCCTGGTACGCAAGGCTGCACCTTTCATAATTTAAATACAGAAGAATATAGGGCTCTACATGAATTGCAGGATTTACATTCTCTTATTATTAAACAAGCAGATAAAGGTGGTAAAATTGTATTAATGGAAAAAGATTTATATGTTAACCAGATGAAGGTTTTGCTATTAGATACTTGTACCTATCAAATGCTGACAAAAACAGCTGTAATTGCTATCACTGATAAAGTGTCTTTTTTAGTGTTTGATTTACTGATTACAGGATTAATTGATGAATCCATATTTAATTATTTTTCAGTACAAAAACCTCTAGTTCCTAGGATCTATGGACTCCCTAAAATCCATAAACATCCCATGGTTCCTCCTTTACGCCCCATCATATCAGGAGCAGGATGGTGCACTGAGCCTCTATCTATTTATGTAGAAGGTATTTTACATGAGTTCTTGGATAGTTGTTATACAGTTCTTAGAGACACAAAAATGTTTTTACAGCGGTTGCAAAATAGAATGGAAAGCATTGATAATGATGAAGAATTTGTATTCCTTACCATGGACATTGAATCTCTTTTTACTAGTATTCCAAATGTTTGGGGTATTGATAGAATAAGAGAATTCCTCGATATGAATAAGAAGCTGACTACTAATACGATTATGCTAGTCTGTGCACTATTGGAGATTATACTTGAAAATAATATTGTAGCTTTTCAGGATCAATTCTTTCTACAGAAGATTGGTGTGGCTATGGGCACTTCGTGTGCAAATAGCTATGCCAATCTATCACTAGTATGATGGGAAGAACAATATGTTTTGTCAGATGTTAACCCATTTTTTGGCTACATTCTCTGGTACTTCCATTTCGTGGATGATGTTTTTGTCTTGTGGAAAGGGCATGGTGAAAATATCAGTAATTTCATTGATTACCTGCATAGTACTACAGACATTTTGAAGTTTACTTTTACTTTTTCTGATACATGTGTTGATTTCTTGGATGTGAGTGTCACCCTTACTGATTTAAAGCAGATAAGAATCAGTATTTATCACAAACCTACAAGAACCAATGCCTGTCTGCACAGGTCAAGCATGCACCCGAGACACATACCTAGAGTGGCAGTGAATAACATTGAGCAGCTTCCCTGCCCCCCGTAGAGGTGGTTACTGACTTGAAACTGTAGTTTTTTTGGCCACTAGGTGTCATTTCCAAAACTCCTTCATCTTCCTCTCTTAAAACCTAGTTGCCTTGTGGTTTGGGCGTCTTTTCAGGCTTGTTAGCTGTTGGTGAAGCACCCTCCAAGAGGAAAAAATGCTGAGAGAAGAAGGGAGCCACTTTTGAGATTTTAAGTATTTTTTCTCTGTTTATTTGCTAAGTTTTTCTGCATAGCTGCCTAACTTGAGCATTTTCTGGCTTGTTAAACTTGATTTCTGTATTAGTAGCTGTATTTAGAGCACAACCAAAAGCTGTTTGCTGAATTTCCTGTTTGCACTTAATTTTAAATCTTTTTTTTTTCTTAAAACTTGCATATTTTCTGTCCTTGACCTAGCACTCTTGTGTGGGGTCATTTACTGCACTGTTATAACTTGATATTACTTGTGAACCTCTGCTATCTCTGTAAAAAACAAAAACAAAAAAAAAAATCTTGCTTTTTCCCACTTTTCTGAGAGTTAAAAAAGTTCAGTTACAGGCTTGCTGTTCCTGAACTGTTTGAAAGTTTCTGTGAGGCCATTTTTGCTTGGGCTGAAGGAGGGTCTCTCTGTTGATCAGTGGCAGTGAATAACATTGAGCAGCTTCTCTGCCCCCCATAGAGGTGGTTACTGACTTGAAACTGTAGTTTTATTGGCCACTAGGGGTTATTTCCAAAACTCCTTCATCTTCCTCTCTTAAAACCTAGTTGCCTCGTGGTTTGGGCGTCTTTTCAGGCTTGTTGGCTGTTGGTGAAGCACCCTCCAAGAGGAAAAAATGCTGAGAGAAGAAGGGAGCCACTTTTGAGATTTTAAGTATTTTTTCTCTGTTTATTTGCTAAGTTTTTCTGCATAGCTGCCTAGCTTGAGCATTTTCTGGCTTGTTAAACTTGATTTCTGTATTAGTAGCTGTATTTAGAGCACAACCAAAAGCTGTTTGCTGAATTTCCTGTTTGCACTTAATTTTAAATTGTTTTTTCTTAAAACTTGCATATTTTCTGTCCTTGACCTAGCACTCTTGTGTGGGGTCATTTACTGCACTGTTATAACTTGATATTACTTGTGAACCTCTGCTATCTCTGTAAAAAACAAAAACAAAAAAAATCTTGCTTTTTTCCCACTTTTCTGAGAGTTAAAAAAGTTCAGTTACAGGCTTGCTGTTCCTGAACTGTTTGAAAGTTTCTGTGAGGCCATTTTTGCTTGGGCTGAAGGAGGGTCTCTCTGTTGATCAGTGGCAGTGAATAACATTGAGCAGCTTCCCTGCCCCCCATAGAGGTGGTTACTGACTTGAAACTGTAGTTTTATTGTCCGTTTTGGGTCTATTCCTGCTTCTTTCCAGCCCCTGCTATCAAGCACGCTTTAACGTGCTTTAGCGCGATTTAGCATGGAGTTGCCACTAGAGCAGCATTGGGCAGCGCCAGTTAAACAAGGTTAAACTCTTTCTGGCTCCAGAAAGTCTGTTCTTCAATTTTTCCCTTAGAACTGCTCTATTAGGAACCTAAACAGTTTACACCTTCACTAAAAAGTGCAGCACTTGTTCCAAATAGCTTTTTCCTCTCAAAAAGCTCAGCACTTGTCTTATAAGCATATCCCTTGTCTTATAAGCATTCTCTTTGCAGGTCAAGCACTCCTATATTATACAAATCTCTCACTAGCAAAACCCCCCAGGAGTGCCCACTTCCCTGCTAAGCCCACTACTTTTCTGTCTCATACCAACTCATAATTCTTTCTAGCATGTCGAAGGGTCAGATGCTGGCGTCCTCTCCTGCCCAGTTGGTGAATCTGGGAATTCTGAGACAATGTTACAATTGCCTCATGTACACAGACAACCCTCTCCTCCTCCCACGTAACACTAACACTTGTGAGAGATGCAGCTATTTAGACAGACTGGAGGCTGAGCTCTCTCAACTCAGGACTGGCAAGACCAGGCAGGAGGAGAAGGCAACTACACACACCACAATACCAGTCTCACATAACTCAACCACACCACTGAATCAAACACATAAACACACTAAGACATACTCAGAGGCTCTGAGTAAAAATTTACCTAAACAGCAGAGGCCTCCAAAGTAGACACCCAAGCAACTGCAAACTCAATACACCACACAAACAACACATAAACAACAAAATCAGTGTGCAAAGCAGTCACTGCCCTTAAGGCCAAATACAACACCAAACATACTTGTCATAGGTGACTCCATAGTCAGACACACTGACGTCCCGCTCACCAGACTGAGTAAGGAGAAGGTCACAGTAAGCTGCCTGTCGGGCACTAGAATCCGCCGCATAACACAAGCACTCAGGTCTCTCAACAGCAGGTACAAGTACGACTCAGACATTGTTCACGCTGGTGTCAACGACCTGAGACGTACCTCCTTGGACTACATGAAAAGAGACATTGAGGAGCTCTCTGATTATGTAGCCCAGGCAGGTATGACCCTGACCTTGAGCAGTATCCTACCTTCACCTAGAATGATGCCACAATACAGTGATATGATGATCAGCTTTAATAATTGGCTTAAATTCTGGTGTCATTCAAAGGGGATCCGGTGTCTGTCTGCCTGGGATGACATGCTGGACAGGCCACGCTGCTTCGCAAGGGACGGCTTGCACCTGTCACCCCTAGGCGTCCGGATATTGGCAAAGGCTCTTGCCACCCCCATAGTGCCTTTTTTAGGCAAGGCTCAAATTCTAAACCTACCACCCTAGAACACAAAAAAGGAAAAAAACTAAGGGTAATGCTGCTCAATGCCAGAAGTCTCAATCTCAAGATGCACGCACTCGAGGCCCTTCTCAGTATGGAGAACATCGATGTCTGTGCTGTGACAGAAACCTGGTTAAAGGCTCCTGAGAGCACCCCAGCACTATCAGGTTTCACCTCATATCATGCGTTCCGGCTCCAAAATCTGGACAACACCAAGAAAGGAGGGGGGGTGTCCATATTCATAAAGGACACCCACACCTCAAGGTTGGTGGCAATGCACGATGCATCGGAGACCATCCAGGTGCAATTAACCATAGGCAAGACTGCTCTGCAATTTATAGCATGTTACAGGCCACCCTCTCAAACTCAGGAACCTCACATGGCCTTCCTGAAAACATTGGAGGGGATAAATGTATCTCCAAACACCATCATACTAGGTGACTTCAACTACCCTAATATAGACTGGGAACACTACTCAAGCCCAAACACTCTAGCCCAAAGGTTCCTGGAGTTCATAAACTCAAATGCCATGGAACAACTAGTCACCATCCCCACAAGAGGAGAAAACATACTTGATCTCATCATCACGAACATGGGATCACAATGTTCAACACCAGAAGTATACCCCTCACTGGTGAGATCAGATCATAAACTAATCTCGCTGGAGGTCCTCATCCCGCCCCCACCTGAAATAAAAAAGACCACAGTGAAAAACTTCTCAAAAGCCGACTTCACACTTCTAAAAACTAGTGTGGTCTCTTTTAAGGCCCCTGAGCCAGTAGTAAACATTACTCAAACCGCTGAATCACTTTCAAATGCCTTCTACCAGCACCTACAGGACTGCATGGATCAGGCAATCCCAAACAAAACTAAGACTCTTTGTACCAAAGGCAAGCGTCCAGTCTGGTGGACCCCAGCCATAAACAAGCTCTACAACAAAAGGAGGAAGCTACTACAAGATAGAGCACAATCCTTGAAAGGTAAGACACCTTTGATCATTATAAGTAAAAAACTAAGAGCTCTCATAAAATCATCCAAGGCAAATTTTGAGAGAAAAATCGCCAAGGACTCAAAAGACAATCATAAGGCCTTCTTTAGCTATGTTAGAAACCTAGGAGGAAACTCCCAGATATGCTCAGAATTAGTTCAAAATGATGTGAAGATTACTGAACCTACACACATTGCCAACATACTGGCTGACAGGTTCATTGCAAACTTCTCCCTCCCCCGCAAAAGGAGAGATATCTATACCTGAGGATTGTAGCTCTCCTAACATCTCCAACGCCCAGGTGAGAACTGCTCTCCAAGGCAAAAAACACAGCATCCATGGGACCGGATGGTGTCCCCGGCTGTGTGCTCCATGAACTCAGTGAGGAATTAAACCCGCAGTTAGGACAGCTGTTTAATCTTAGCCTCACCTCAGGATACGTACCCAAGGAGTGGCGCACGGTGACTGTGGTCCCACTTCACAAGGGCGGTGCCTCCACCGACCCTGAAAATTACCGTCCCATTAGCTTGACAAGCCTTATCTGCAAAGCCATGGAGAGGATCATAATGGAACTCATAAATAAAGACATAGGGAACTTGCAGACTTTGGATCCAACCCAGTTTGGCTTTGTCAAAGGCAGATCATGCCTTTTAAACTTGGTTGACTTTTCGAGACAGTCACCAAGGCCATTGATGAGGGAAAGGCAGTCCATACAGCCTACCTCGACCTGGCAAAGGCCTTCGACACAATACCTCACTCAGGTATCATCGAAAAACTCATCAGCTTGAATGTAAACCCATACATCACAAGATGGGTTGCAAACTGGCTAAGTGACAGAACCCACAGGGTCAGAGTTGCTGGCGCCATGTCAGACTCAAAGCCTGTCACAAGTGGTGTTCCACAGGGCTCAGTCCTGGGTCCACTCTTGTTCGGTAACTACTTTTCTGAAGTACAAGCAAACACAGGAGGGTTATGGCTGACAAAGTTTGCAGATGACTGCAAACTGGGCGCCATAGTCGAAAACACATCTGACACAGATATCCTTCAGGAGGGCCTCACAGAAACGGATAATTGGTGCCAGAGCCATGGCCTAAAGTTAAACACCAAGAAATGCATAGTCATACCCTTCGGGAAAAACAAGGTTACCCCTAGCTACCATATAGGTGGCAATCCACTGAGCACAGAAGAAGTCATCAGGGATCTGGGGACCCAGGTTGACAGTAGCCTTTCGTTTCACACTCATGTTGCTAAAGTAGTTAGGAAAACCTTCTACATTGCCCACCTGATCATGAAGGGATTCACATCTAGATCAAGGGAGGTCATCGTCCCCCTGTACTCATCACTCATTAGACCTATGATTGAGTACAATGCCCCATTCGGAATGTATCTGACCCGACACCTGCAGCAGCTGGAAAGGCCCCAAAAGTTCCTCACCAAAAGGATAAAGGGTCTCAAAAATATGTCTTATGCTGCCCGACTGAAAGAACTCCAGCTCTATTCAGTCTCATACCGCTTGCTCAGAGGTGACCTGTGCCTGACATATAAGGCCATGTCAAACCCAGATTTGATGAATATGCTTCACCTCAAAAAATCTAGATCCCTCAGAACCACAAGGGCGGGAGACTTAAACCTTGACATGGTTATTAATAGAACGTCCTGGAGGGACAGATTCATCACCCAGAGACTCCCTATGCTGTGGAACAAAATCCCAGTACATGTGAGGCAGAGCACCTCACTGGCCTTGTTCAAGAGGAATCTTGACCAATGGATGGGAGATCGCAGATATACCCCAGGGATTACTTCAGTGTCACTGCTTGACAGAGGCACAGCAAAATAATAGGCATAGTTTTATTCAAACTAAAGGGGTGGCGAAAGCCACATAACTATGAGCTAGGCTTATAAATGCCCTTGGGCAGATAGCCTAGTATGAACCTATGAACCTATGAAATAAGTTGCAAGATGAATTTCAAACAAGAGGCTATTCTAGCTCAGAAATCACTAGAGTGATAGCAGATGCATGGAAATTGAGATCTACAAGATATAAACCATACATGAGCTCTTGTAGTGCTGATACAAGTATACCTTATGATACAAGTATTGATAGAAATAAGTTTAGAATAGTTTTTAGATTTGCAAGTGACATCAATAAGTATACGGAAATTATTAAAAAGAATTGGCACCTATTACATGAAATACCAGGTCTGGTTTCCACAGTTGGTGACACCCCAAACTTCAGTTTTAGAAATAATGTGTCTTTAAAGCAGTAGCTCTATAATAGAGAACATCAGTCTTTTAGAAAAAATCTTTCAAACAGACAGGACACCTTCCCATGCAGGAATTGTGCTGCTTGTCAGCATGTCTACACTAAAAATGAGTACATTCATCCTGTGAAATGTTTTAAACTTTATACGAAGAATTATTATGATTGTAAAAGTGTCTATGTTGTTTATTTTTGTTTTTGCCAAGCATGCCATGCCTATTATGTAGGCAAAACAAATAGGAGCTTTAAAGAAAGAATGTTAGAACATATAAGGGACATAGAAGCAATCAAATGCTCTAGCTAATCATATCCTGAATACAGACAGTAGCCATTGTTTTAAATTTTTAATCTTACAACAAATAGTAAGGACAAACAGAGGTGGTGACGTAGAAAACCAGACTGAAGAATTAGAACAACAATGGATCACTAAATTACAAGCAGATAGATATCCTGGTTTGAATGGCTGCACCTCATTAGTTCCTTACCTTAAGGCCAGGCGCCTTAAACACTAAAACATGAGTTTTTTTATATATATTTATATATATATATTTTTCATTGTACTATTATGGTTATATGTGTGTGTATATGTACATATATATATATATATATATATATATATATATATATATATATATATATATATATATATATATATATATATATATATATATATAATTTAATAACCATCAGGGATGACCCCCCCTTTTTTTAAATATTAGTATTTTTTTAAATATGATTGTTTTTAAATATTATTGTTTTTAAATATTGTGGGTAAATACACACCTTTCTATATATTTTATGCATTTTTCTTATGGATATTGATATATGTTCTTATGTTAGTGGAGTAATATCTCTTTAAATTGTGATGTCATGCTAATTGTCCTAGTATTTAACCAAGCATCAGCTGTAGTGATGTGGTCCGATGAAGCAACATTAAGTTGTGAAAGCGCTTTTTGTCTTCTGCAATAAAGTACAGTGACTGGTTTCCAGTGTGTAACTTTGGTGCCTTAATTTACTTTTGCTAATAACCAGTCTAAACTGATAATATTTCATATAAATTATTCTTTAAAAAGTTGCCTCACAAGTTATAATTTTGCAGCGCTAATGGCTGATTTAAGACAGTGTTCTTCAAATGTGGGGAGGGCTGCATTAAGTCTAAATTTACATATTGTCTCTTTATATTGAAGCAAACTTTCCAATTTCTCACTCCTGTGGATTATTTTCAACCTTGTTCAAAATTTTTTTAAAAATGTATAATTTCTGCATACATTCACATGTCTTGCTAAAGCATTGTCCAAATTCTTATTGTAAATATCATAATAGTGCTCATAAATCCTCTTCCTGAGAGGTCTCTCTGTCTTTTCAATACAAAAACAGAGGCATCCAGAGCACTTAGCAAGATAAACAGCTCCTGGGATGGAGCAATTCCCTTTCTGAAAAAAAAAAATAAAAAACGAAGGGGCACTGATTAAAAAAAAAACACATCTAGTTGTTCCAAAACTAAATTTCTTAGTCACAGTGTTTGCCTTTTTATTCTCTAATAAATTCTTAAAATTTCCTGCCAGTTTTAAAACAAACAACTGTTCAGATTCCAGTGCATTATACACTGAATCATTACCTCTCAACATTTTCCATTGTTGACTTATGATATTTTAATTTTCTGCATGCTGTTGCTATATTGCACCACACAGACTCTCTCAAAATTAACCACCGATTCCTCAGAATTACAGTGTTGAACCATATGCCCTGTACCCAGGAGTATTTATATTTCTTACCCCACTCATTCTCAACCCTTTCCATAATTTCTTTAATAAAATGTTCAGGGTATCCAATTTCATTAAGCATAGTCTTTAAATAGGCCATTTCTACCAAAAGATCAACAGTATTATACATGATTTTAGTAACGCTAATACTTTGTCCCTAAACTAAACCTCTTTTGAATGACAGTGGATGAGAAATTTTAAGATGCAAATAAGCGTTCCTAATCTTAGGTTTTCTATATATCTTTGATTTAAACCCAACTTTGGAATGCTGAATGTTTAAGTCCAATTAATTAACACTTTTTTATTAACATCAAAGTAAATTTTAAGAAACCTATAGAACTGTCTAAATAAGTAATAAAATAATTAACGGATTCATCAAGACAATCCCATAAAATAAATATGAGATCTAAAAATCTAAGATATTTCCTACAAAATAAAATAAAAATCAGAATTAAAAGCAAAGGATTTCTCCCAAGCCAATAACACTAATTTGACATATATAAGGTCAAACACAGCACACAGAGTAACTCCCTTTACTTGCTTAAAAATTGTCCACTCAAAAAATATATAATTGTTGTTCAAAATCAGAGAAAAGAAATCCATAAGAAGCCTAATATCCTCACCTATAAGAAAGTTGCAGCCAATCAAATAATCCCCAAATAGTGAGAACCCCTCATTCATAGGAGTAGAATTGAAGGTCTACTAGAAAATAATTAGAAAACCCAAATCGAATCAAATTCCCAAATATCAGATGTTAACCTAACTAAAAAAATTACATGATTCCTTAAGCAACTAAGGTACCTCATAAGATCATAGGATCATAGGAAGTTACTAGCCTATTGGCCCTGAGGCCATTACAAACTTACTCAAGTATTTAGCCCATGTTCCAACAACTCAACACCCTATGCCACTGTCCACAGGGACACAGGTGGAATCCCAGGGGTGTGTTTTTGGTTCCCCATCCACTTATCTAGGTTGTACTTAAAAATGGTTAATGAAGTACTATGCTTGATGTGGAGAGGGAGTCTATTCCACAAAAGGGGGAAGTCTCTGGGTCACAAATCTGTCCCATCAACAAGTCCTGTTGATGTCACAGACCAGGTTGAGGTTGAGTGTGCAGGTGACTTGAGTGGAGTTTGACTTGTGGATATGTGACAGTCCCATCAAGGCGGAGTCTGAAATTGCTTTGTTTGCCAGATAGATGTCACCTTTGAGGAGTCTGTAGGAGACTGAGTAGAGGGATAGCTCTTTAGCTTATGTATGAAGGGTACATGTCTGAGGCCCTGGATTCTCCTGGTGAGGAACCTCGGTGGTGTCTCCAGCTGCTGCATGTGCTTTGTGAGGTACTTGTCAAAAGGGGCATTGTACTTAATAATGGGTTTTATAAGGGAAGACTACAGGAATGTTATGACCACCTTATCCTTGGATGAGATGCCCTTACTAATGTGGTGGGCCATGTAGAAATCTTTCCATACAATGGAGGCAATACGGTGGTCAAAAGTCAGTTTGCTATCAAGCTGGATTCTCGAGTCCTTCATGACTGATTGCATGCTTAAGACCTTATTATCAATGTGATAATTTGTGGAGATGTCACTCTCCCCAGAGGGAATGATGATGCATTTTTTGGCATTCAGTTTGAGGCCATGTTTCTGGCACCATTCATTTGTTTGGGTGAGACCCTCTTTGAGGATGCCCACATCAATGTTTAATATGTTGCATGTTTCCAGTAACTATATTCAGGTATTCAAGTACCCAGGAATCAAGTCCACATATTGTAAAAAACAATTGATCTTACTCTTGAATGGTTTTAAGAAGCCTATCAATAAACCTAGCAAAAGGGTGAGTTTTAGAACCTAGGGTTGCAGCAACTGGCCTGTATGGTAGATCAATAATATTCTTACATAATCTAGGTATACCAAAACTGTTGACATAATTGGATTCATAGTCTTAAGAAAGTTATACAAATCACAACTAATTCTGCTGAACAACAAATATTCTTCAAGAGTAAGATCAATTATTTTCTAAGCTATGGACTTGATTCCTGGATACCTGAATACCTGAATATTATTACAGGAAACATACAGTATATTAAACATTGCACTAACATAATTGAGAGTGTCACAAATCACAGTTCTGCCCACCTTTATCCCATTTCATAATACATATTCCCCCAGAATCAGCAAGCTCTTCACAGAGTGCAGGAATAATGCAAGAGCTGCTGCACGCAATATGGCAGATGAGCAATCCAGAAACAAGCTCCTGGGATGTGCACAAGTGCTCCTACACTATTCCTCCATGGATTCCACTGCTATATGCAAATTACCTCATTTGCTAGTGAAAACCATGCAAATGAGGTGAATTAGTGATACAGGAAGCAGGCAGGTGTCTGTGCAGGAATAGTGTAACCTGCAGAAATGTACTCGGTTACTAACCGAATACATTTCTGCAAATTACAAAACAGAGGCATGACAGCTCGAAATAAAGCATGTATTCAATGTAGTAGGCATGTCAATGGCCAAATATATGGCCACTGGCATGAAAAATAGTTGCAATTTTATAAAAAAAAGTTGTTTTTTTTTGGCCGATCTCGGCCGTTTAAGCATAGGGCAGCGGTGCACAAATAGGATTGCCATGAAAATAAGAAAAAAGGGGGAAATAAGCTTTTATACCCAAATCAGCATTTTGTCATAATAGTCAATGGCATGCATAAGACAACAATACCAGGGAATAGTGGTTACTAAGGGAGAAGGCTCAGTGTGAGTGTGGTAACTATGAATTAGCATTCTGGCTTATGTAAAGGAGGGGATTGATACTGTATCACATATTTCCTCTCAGTGTTAGCTTGCACCCAACCGTGTAGGTGTAGCAACACCATTGTATAAGTCTAAGAGGTGGATGACCTCATAAGGGGGAGTGTCATGCATGCTGTAAGCTTATTGGAGCTGTGTGTCTTGTGTTTGCCCTTAGCTAAGCAAAGCTAAGGAAAGGGATGTGTCTGAGGATGCCTAGCAGTGTTTACATTGCCTAAACGGGTGTGCGTGCTGTGCACTGGCTTTAAAAAAAAAAAAAAAAAAAAAACAGGAAATAGCAGCTCTGTTCACATATGAGCACTAGTTACGTGCGGCGTGCCTCGGTCTAAAATGGGAAGGCAATGGGAAGGGAAAACAGCAGTAGGAAGGCAATCAAGGGGGAACTAGCATAACTGGCAGGTGAAATGTATCACAATCAGCCAATTACACAGGCAGTAGCCCAGCACACTACTATAATCTAGGCAAAAACCTTTCAGTCTGGTTTTTCCCACAATTTCTACACCACTGGTGTACAGAGACGGGGACATTTTACCTGACAAAACTAACAAAATGTTAGGGGCTGCTGCCACTCTCATGCATCAATATGTGCAAGAGGCTGAGGGTGGTGAGGATGTGAATGCTGATGACAATCCCACAGTGAGGATGAGGAGAAGAGTGTACAGACCCAGAGTAACCTACCAGGGGCTACATGAGCAGGAGACAGTGGAGCGCTATAGGGTGGACAAGGACATTCTACTGCAAATTGTTGAGCTGTGCTGGCCCCGCCTCACACACAGAACCAACAGAGAGGAACCATTCCCAGTGGATACCAAGATATGTGTAGGTTTTAGAATACTAGCCACAGGTACCTTCCAAAGGGCAACTGGGGATATCATGGGGATCTCACGCACATCAGCATCCAGGGTACTCCACCAGTTCCTGGATGCCATGTCAGAACATGCCAGTCAGGACGTATATTTCCTCAACACCCGTGAGGCATTGACCAGCAATATGCGTCTCTTCCACCAAATAGCAGAATACCCTGAGGTAGTGGGTGCTATAGACTGCATGCACATACACATCAAAGCACCACCTGGCAAGCGGGGTAGGGTCTACATAAACCGCAAGGGCTTCCCCTCCCATCAACTGCCATGCCCAAGGCATTATCTTGAATGTGTGTGCTGGCAGCCCTGGAAGTTATCACGACTCCCCACATCTGGCATATGACACAGCTGTACCAGTCATTTGCCAGTGGTGGCATCCCATATGGCCACCTAGTGGGGAATGCTGGCTACACACTGGTGCCGTTGGCAATGATACCCCTCAGAAATGCACACACACCTGAACAAGAACTCCATAATGAGGCACATGCACAAACCAGAATCATAGTAGAGCATGTGTTTGGGATGCTCAAATCACAGTTCCATTGCCTGGACATATCCGGTGGAGCCTTGCAGTACTCTCCAGCTACATGTACACAAATGTTCATAGTATGTGCCATGCAACACAATATGATCCTGCAGAAACAGCTGCAGCAGGAACAGCATGGGGCAGGGCTACACAGCCCCCCCCACCATTGCTAAGGCCATTACAGGCACAGAGTCACTCTGAGGAGAAGCTACCTGAGCCTGCCCACATAGGCAGAAGGAGGTATGCCCAATTTGCCCAGGCTTTGGCAAAGAGGCAACGTACAGCACATACACTGACATGGTAGGAATCCAGGGATTGACATCTCTCTCTGATTGACACATACAAAAAAAGGGATGCCACACATGACACTCCCTGTGCTTTACCATGTATAGGGAGTGTACTATGTGCATCTGACATAGTCAGCCTTCCAGCACTGTCCTCAATACTGACCCAGCCACAAGGTAAGTCACTCTTCTATCAATTACTGAATGGAGTAGTATGTTCAGATAGTTGTATCTTTGGTATGGACGTCAGCATGCAAAGTAATTGGGTGGCTGAATGGGATGGCAGCAGATAGTGGACACCTAGATGGGCAGCATGAAATCCATAACAAATACTGGTGTAAACATACTAGGCAATAATAGACAAGGTGACAAATCCCGCTGCAGTACATGTGGTGGCCCAAATGTGTGTCCATAGGACACACACATGCATGTCAGTGAGGCTCACAGGACAGGTGTGGATGACCATAAAGAAAGGCTGGGCTAAGGCCTCCAATTGATGGCAATGGTGAACAGCCCACCTCCAGACCTACACAGACAGAACAGGGTCTATATTACAAAACCGAAAAGACTTTATCGCGAATGCTCACATGAGAGAAAATGCCGGTAATCAAACTTGCTATTGCGGTGGGCTGTGCCCCCACATCGCCTGCTAACTATATATTCTAACTCCAAGGTCGCACTACAGTGAGGAAAGGGCAAATATCCCACTCCTCACTGTTTCGATTTCCAGCATTTTCGCTCATGTGAGTGTTTGCGCTAAAGTCTTTCTTTGCATCTAATGCAGACCCGACAGAACATACTACAACAGCTCTGGAAGTTGTATGTTAGTTCTGAAGGGTACGAAGTCTGAAACTGAAATGTAGGTTAATAAAACCTACGATCTGTACTCTACTGAAATGTCTAAAAGGTTTATATGAAGGTAAAAATCATGTTAGGAACCAGACATCTATTTCAAGGTTGGGTACATTTAAATGTGGAGCCTGCAGCCAGTGTCATTTTATTTTAAATGATAGTAATTGGCATATTCACTCAAGAAATTTTAGGTATCATCCAAGGGGTAATTTTAATTGTGGAACTAGAGGAGTAGTATATTTAGGGGTCTGTACACAATGCTACAGTTTTTATGTAGGGAAGACTGAAAGAACCCTAAGACCTAGGATCTATGAACACCTATATGAGGTAACTAAAAAGAAAGACACTAATGCCTTTTACAAGCATTTTACCCAGTGCCCTAACATGCAGTTAAAGTTTTTGGTCTTGGAGCAAGTTTTGCAAGACCAAAGAGGGGGTGATTGGGAAACATTTCTTGAATGTAGAGAACTATTTTGGCAATTAAGGTTAGATGCTTCAAACCCCCCTGGTCTTAATGACAATATTAGTATTAAAAGTATTCTTAGGATGAGAAGAGCAAAATTATAATAATGTTGGTATATATTTATTATAACATATTTATTATTATTACAACATATTTTTTTATGACAATACATTTTAAATTAAATTAATTTGTGGTTACATTCATTTTTTAGTCAAATACTTTATATGGTATATTTAATTAATGGCATTTCTAAGGTATGTATTTACTATGTAATGTCTTTTTAAAAAAAAGTTTTTAATGAGAGTAATTATTAATTAATTATTCACAATTAACTATCATGTGACTGCATCTAATGATATATAAGAATGGTGGTTTTAGCTTTTTTGTATCTTGATAAAGCCTGATATTAGTCAGGTGAAAGCGCGATTCAGTTTTGCTGTGATTTTTATGCAATTAAAGCTTTTGAACTATTACTTCGTGCCAGTTTGACATTTCTTCAGTCATTGAAGGTGTTTTTGTGATTTAGTTTTGGTTCGTAGCTACTGAAATGTCCCCAGTCTGCATGATAGGTCAGAATACAATATGAAATGAAAGCCAACAGAGTACCTGAAATACCAGTACAGTCATAGCAAATGTTTAAAGTGTCAGGTGTGCCCCCCCCCCCCACAATCCTATGTAGAAATACAGTAACATGTAAGTGTGAGGAGTAATATCAGTGGAGCACAAATTACCCGAGCTGTTCCAATCTACAGGATAGATCGTTGCATGTGTACAATATGCAGGGGTCTGTGTGTTAAGTTGTTGTGTGTTCAATACTGTCTGGAAGTGGTCAGCATGTAGGCATGGAGGGTTGTGTCTCGGTGGCCTATGGGCAGTACTGTGGTTGACAGGCCCATGTTCTGACAACTGCATTGCCAACCACAATGCTTCTCAGCAATATCCATGTCAGCAGTAATCCATACTCACTGTCCAGATTTAAATATCTGTCACCGTCTGAAAGATGGACATGCCATGAATGTGGAGCCAGACATACACATAGTACACAGGTGGAAGTACCCTAGACAGAGTGCATAAAATGTAACTGTCAACTGCACACAGCTTTGGAATTGTACATACAGGCTAGCAGCACATTAGTTGTCCGTGTAGTATGGAGTACTGATGTAGTCAGGCCAATTAATGGCAGACCACAAAAGGCACAGTTATGAAGTAATGAGAGACTGCCTATGTCCCCACACAAGGCAGCATAAGGGGAATGTCCCAGGTATATATGTGAGTCATCTGCAAGTAGCTTCCATATCACCCATGCACTCAGCTCACCCTGCCATCAGCCACAGGTTTATCACAGGTCATATCCTTTCTGTTGGGAATGAGTACAGTATGACTCCACTTCTGTATGGGAATACCCACAGAATGCAGCATGCTGAAGAGGTGTCCTATGCAGGTGTGTCCCTAGCTGTAAGCAGCACCCTGCCTGCACTCAGATCAATGGATCAATATGGACAGGAACTGTTGCCATTGACACCTCACATACTTACCCTTTCACCCTAGGGGAATCCACTGACTCACACCCTGTGAATGTAGGAGTGACATAATGCACTGGCCTGCTACAGATGTCCTGCATCACTACCAAATAGCCTACACTCCTATGTCAAAGGGCTGTGCCTCACCCATAGTGCCAATGTATGGTATCTTATGGGGTCCCAACAAACAACCTAACACAGTCAACAGAACACAAAGGCAAGGCCATGTTAACAAATCCTAGTAGCATGCTCCCATGTCCTACTGCATGAACTGTGGACCAATCCATAAATATTTCTGAGATGAAGGGCCAACTATAGGGATACTTCTCAGATATCATTTGCATAATGTTAGGAAGAGGATAGAATAAAAGAGTGGGGGGGTGTAGAAGCATAGATGCTATGGAGTGTGTGAAGTCTGAAACTCTGATGTGTGCCCATACTACCCCTGCCTGCAAACCCAGTAATGGGTGGCTACAAACCTGCTTGTAAACCACAATGTGAAGGGGAACTGAGCAGCTATATAAGCCCTGCCTCTGGGTACCCTGGGTGAATCTGTAGAGCTGAGAGGTATGGCCACAGCAGGATATGGCCATTCTGTTAAGTCGATATATGTACAAGAAGGGGATCCTCAGTCATCATCGTACCATACAGACCCATCAGCAAGTGTCTGCAGCTACCCCTCCAGAATGGCAGCAGTGTGCAAGAATGTGTAGACTGTGGACCACAATACTGGACTCAGCTTCATTCATCTTGTATTTCTCAGGAAATAACAGTGAGCAAATAATTATATCTGTCAGTAGTTGATAACCTAATACATCACAGTGTAAAATAATACATATGTCTGAATTTCTCTGCTAACACCAACCGTGTAACACAAACAGCACAGACAGCAATAGTTACAGTATCTCCCTATTTGTCGCCCACTGTGACTCCATATTGTCAGCTTATCTACAGATTTCCTACAGAAACAGGTTGCTAGCTGTAGGTGTAGAACACCAAACCCTGGACTGGAGTACAACCCTACCTGGAATGGATTCACACACTCAATACAGAAGGTCATACTGGGCATGCTCTTACACTTAGAGAAATGAAGTCCATGTCTGACAACATAGTGCACTATACATATCTGTCATTTGCAGATGTCTGTACACACACACCAAAGTGTACACCATTTATGATTCACACACACATTGGATAGGAATATTCACACATATTGAAGGCCACCACACTATAATATGGCAAACATACACACATACAGAAGTGGGGAAGAGAGAGACAGACAGTGACAGATAGAATTCCATTATGAGGCCTGTACCACCCACTTCACATCCAATTGGCCAGCATCACATGATGTGCTAATGCCAATCACTGTAGACATTCCTTTTGGTAACCCTCAGCCTTGCAGTGTCTGTGGTGCTTGCGGTGACTGCGTAACATGATGGTACAAATCAGTATTCATGTAGCATTTGTATACTCTGTCTTGCCAAATGTAAAGATGTGTTTGACTGAGTGTGTGTATGTGTGTGTGTGTGTGTGTGTGTGTGTGTGTGTGTGTGTGTGTGTGTGTGTGTGTGGAGATGTATGATTTAATTTCATTTCATTGCCATTCACACTCAATACACCTCCCATTGCCCTACTTTAGCACACCTGCTGATGCCAGGCACCTTGAAATAACCCTTTGGCCATATCTTAGCCCTATAAGATACATGGTGCTCACGATAACTGTGTAATACTGTAGTATATCAAACTAGTTAGATACAAGTTCTAATCCTGATCCTAGCATCTGTGTGTGTTTGTGTGAGAGTGTGTGTCTTTGTTAACACCTGATTTTGTGGACATTCACACTTACTACACTTCCCTTACCCCTCCTTTAGCACTGCTGCTGATGTGACGCACCTTCAAAGAAATCTTTGGAGAGCACTCCAATGCATAAGCGTTGTAGCACTTGCGATAACTATGTAATACTCTTGTGTAGCATACTAGTTAGGCTGGAATTCTAATCCCAGATATGACAACTGTGAAAGTGTGTGTGTTTGAGTGAGAGAGTGTGTGTGTCTTTGATAAGACCTGATTTTGTGAACATTCACACTTACTTCTCTACCCTTACCCCTCCTTTAGCACTGTTGCTGATGTGACTCGCCTTCAAAAATACAGCTCTCCAGCATATAAGTTCCATGGCACATGTGATAACAGTGTAATACTATAATGTAGCAAACTAGTTAGATAGGAGTTTCAATCCTGATCCTAGCAACTGTGTATATGTGAGTGTTTGTTTGAGAGAGTGTGTGTATCATTGTAAATACCTGATTTTGTGGTCATTCACACTTACAACACTTCCCTTACCCCTCCATTACCACTGCTGCTGATGTCACTCCCTTTCAAAGATACTGTGACACAGCTCACCAACATGTAAGCTCCATGGTACTTGTGGTAAATGTGATAATTGGAGACTGTCTATTCAATTATGTAATTAGGTGTTAATTGTTTCTTGAGATTAAGGCATGTATTTCTGGTGATGTTTACTCATTGAAGGCTTCGGCCAAGACAACGGAGTATAATAAAAATGTGTAAATTACCTACTGGTTGCATTTTACTTTGCTATGTTCAGACTTTTGATTTGTTTTGCTAAGAAATTGTTGTATATCTGTGCATGGCCTATAATGATTTTGTAGCAGTGTACTGTTCACCCATTTATTTGGACTGTGGGGAGGGGGGTCAGATGTGAGTTTCATGGCTGCTTTTGTAGCCAAACTGTGTATGCTGCCCCAGTTGTTTGTGGTCTATCAGCAGCATATGTTTGTATGGGCATTCTGGAATATGTATGCATATATATATATATATATATATATATATATATATATATATATATATATATATATGTATGTGTGTGTATATATATATATATATATATATATATATATATATATGTGTGTGTATATATATATATATATATATATATATATATATATATATATATATATATATGTATATATATATATATATATATATATATATATATATATATATATATATATATATATATATATATATATATCTACACCTCAGTATTTATTGTTAATATAACTATATATTGTTGTACACATATATGGATCTACCTACATATCTCACTCTCTCTTCATATATACATATATATATATATATATATATATATATATATATATATATATATATATATATATATATATATATATATATATATATATATATATATATATATATATATATATATATATATATATATATATATATATATATATATATATTTATTTATTTATAGATACCAATCCTTCCTAATTGCACACTTGTTTCTTCCCTATTATAAACTGGCTGTAAAGAAGTGTACGTTTGAGAAAACATCCTCAAACAATGCAGCTGAGGTGGCTTATTGGTAAATTGCATAGGCTATGGTGTACAAAGACCTGGGTTGAAGACCTGCAAGGGCTGTTTATTTTGTTGCTAAGCAGAACAAGGAATGTTGGATACAGAATGGTTAAGGCAGTTTTGGGCAGCTTTAAGTAGGTTTGCGTGGGTTTGCACGACGGTAAGTAGTGCTAACGTACGGTTAAATGTATAGGCACTTACACCGTGTAGGCTTCGCTTACCAGTGCACAAATATGCTTAGCATTTATATTTAAGCAATTGTTGCACCTGATAAGCATAGTCTAGCCTTTGTAGTCAGTGATCACATTCCAGACTGATAAAATTCAATTAATTTTAATTTTAGTTAAATGTAATTTCCTGTACATAAAATGCTTCTGTATGCTGTCATTACAGTAGCAAGGGGTACGAGTATTCTGTATGAGACACCTGGATATGCATGGGTAGTACCACAATCTATTCTCTTTGGATTTGTTTCACACATGGGTAATATCCCAAGTTCTATGGAGTCACGCTTGCATGTTACACCAACTACAATACACTGGTTGACAGAAATATTTTAACACAAATGGTATCATTACGTTAGTACTTTTCACAGTGCTTTTTTAAGTAAGTAGATTTCAGATTGTAGTACTGGAACCATACACCCCTGCATGTAAAGCTGGACTCTGAGTACTGAGTATCTTGTTCTACGTGTTTGAGCTGTGTGTTTATATGTATCTCCTATTGGCTATTGATCTGATATGTTGATTATAACTGTAGACTACTATTTTCTTTGCACATGTCATTGGGGACTGCTGCCATGTAGTAATGGCATACCTTTCAGTTTCAGACATGCATCTTTCAATACATTCATCCTAATGCATAATCTGTTGGCTATCTACTT